>NW_008655475.1:24498-32379 GCF_000695815.1 Acanthisitta chloris
TGAGGCACTAACGCAGGTTGCCCAGAGAAGCTGTGGCTGCTCTGTCCCTGGAAGTGTTCCAGGCCAGGTTGGACAGTGCTTGGAGCCACCTGGTGTAGTGGAAGGTGTCCCAGCGCATGGTAGGGGGTTGGAAGGAGGTGATCTTGAAGCTCTCTTCCAATTCAACCATTCCATGATTCTGTGGAAGCAGAGGCAGCTCTGAGATCAGACCAGGTTGCTCAGGGCCTTATCTGATCTGGTGTTGAAAACCTCCAAGGACCAAGATTACAAAACCTCTCAGGGCAGCTTGTTCTGCTTGTTTTGCTCTGTGCCCTCCTGGCAGGTGTGGAAGGTGTTTGTTAGGTCCCCTTGAAGCACTCCCTCCTTCAGAGTGAACAAGCTCCATCAATCTCCCTGTGTGGGGCTGGTGCTCCAGCCCCAACCATCTTGGTGACCTCCAGTGAACTCATTCCCATTTATTGGTGTCTTTCCTGTGTTTGGGGGGCCCCAAACTGGATTCAGGGTATAGATCTAGCCGTAAGGAGTGCTGTGTAGAGGGGGATAATCGCTTCCCTCAATCTGTTGGCGTTGCTCCTGTTCATACAGCCCAGGAGGCTGTTGGCCGCCTCAGCTGCCAGGGCAGGCGTCTGGCCGGTGTTCAGCTCCCTGTCTGCCAAGGCTCTTGGTCCTTCTCCACAGAGCTGCTCCCCGGGCAGGCAGTCCCTAGTCTGTGTTGTTGCAAGAGGTTCTTCCTTCCCAGGTGCAGGACTTGGCATTTCTCCTTCTTGATTTTCATCAGGATCTTGTCAGCCTGTTCCTTCAGTGTGCTGAGATCCTCTGGGTGATGGCTCTGCCCTTGAGTGTCTTCCCCTGTTGCTGGCACTGCTGAGGCACCTCCAATCCTGGGGTCAGTTTTGGGCCCCTCATGACAAGAAAGACATTAAGGGGCTGGAGCATGTTCAGAGATGGGAATGGAGCTGGGGAAGGAAGTGGAGCAGAACGAGCAGCTGATGGAGCTGTGGGGGCTGAGCCTGGAGAAAAGCAGGTTCAGGGGGAACCTTCTTGCTCTCTACAACTCCCTGAAAGGAGGTGCAGCCAGGTGGGGGTTGGGCTCTGCTCCCAGGGAACAAGTGACAGGATTAGAGGAAACAGCCTCAAGTTGTGCCAGGGGAGAGTTAAGTTGAATATCAGGGTAAATTCCTTCATGGAAAGGGTTGTCCATCCCTGGACAGCCTGTCCAGGACAGTGGTGGAGTCACCATCCCTGGAGGGATTTCAAAGCCATGTGGATGTGGCACTTGGGGACATGGTTAGTGGTGGCATTGGCAGCATTGGGTTAATGGTTGTGCTTGATGATTTTAGAGGCCTTTTCCAACCTTAACAATTCCATGATTCTATGACTTTTCCCCCAGTTTGGTGTCACCTGCAAAGCATGTGAGAGATGCTCTGTTTCCTCCCCGAGTCACTGATACAGAGGTTTAATTTAACCAGTATGTGTCCCAGGACACATTCTGCTACCTTTGTGGTTCCCCACTGTTTCCAGCTCCCATGTAAGGTACAACCCACTAATCACCACTCCCTGAACCTGACCACCTCACTCATTATTTACCCAGCCAGCTGATCGCTCATTTGGAGAGACACATCCAAATTTAGGCACAGGAATATTGTGGGAAAGCCTGTTAAAAGCCTGGCTAAGGTCAATGACACCTGCTGCTCTCTATTCATCCATAAATCCCATGCTGCCATCAGAGAAGGCAGTCAGATAATTGACATAAATTCTGGTTAAATATGTCCTTGTTGTCCCTACTTCCCTACTCCTCCATATTCCTGGAAATGTGTCCCAGCAGGACTCGGCTCATGACTTCCCCAGGGACTCAAGTGAGGCTGAACGTGCTGTAGTTCCTCAGGTCATTTTTGTCAGCCTTTATTGCAGCATTGACCTTTTCCCACTTGTTTTCCATGTCTTTTTTTTATGGAATTTTAACTACTGTGGGGTCATTTGATCTAGGGATCTCCACGATCAGCAGGACTGATTTTGTTCTGACAAGTTCACCTTGTGTGGTGCTGAGAAGGACCCTGCAGTCCAACATCACTACTTGTACTGTGCAAGCGTGGGAAGACTCTTCCTAAGATCTGCTCCATTTCCTGGCATTGGGGCTCAGGAGGATTTGGAAAATGCCTCATCTACCCCAGAGAACTTTGTAGTGGTGTCCAAAAGTGGTGATATCTTAAAAATAACAAGTGATAGAGGCCGAAGTGCACTGATTTGCAGGGAATTTCCCTGGAGAGCATTGAGTTTTCTAAGGTAAAACTGAGTTTAACAGAAAGGAACGTCTTGAACAAGCATTCCCACTCTTTTCTCATCCTCTGGTTATGGACTTGTAATACAATCATTGAATGGTTTGGGTTGGCAGGGACCTTAGAGATCATCTAATTCCAACCCCTGCTATGTGCAGAGACACCTAATTTAGACTGGCAGAGGCTCATGGAGGACTTTGGTCCAACCCACCACTAAATTTGCTAAACTTGAAGTTATATCAGGGATTTTAGTGCCATATCCAGTTCAGTTTTGAGGATCTCCAAGGATGGAGACTGCCTAACCTCTCTGGGTCCATGCTCCAGTGTTTGACCAACCTCATTGCAGTTTTTCCCTGTTAAATTAGTTTGACTTCCTCTTCCTGCATTTTGTCTCTTGTCTCTGTTTTGCTGTGTGTTTCCAAGGGACACCTGACTCCATCTCCATCCATTAAGACAAGTTGCCCAGGGAGTCTGTGGATGCCTCAACCCTGGCAGTGTTTAAATCTAGGCGGGATTAAGCCTTGATAGACCCGGTGTGGTGGGAGGTATCCCTGCCCAGGGCAGGGGGTTGGGACTAGATGCTCTCTAAGGTCCATTTCAACCTCTTAAAATGCTATGAAGCATCTACCCTGTAATCGTGTATTAGCTACGCTTCTTCACCCTTTGCCTTCCTCACCTTTCCTCACATGTCGTGTCCTCCAGCTCCCTGTTACCTCAGTGCCTACTGCTGCCCTTGCTTCACTGTGTAGCACACCTGTGTCTCTGCAATTATTCTATTAAATAACACTCTTAAAGCCTTTTTTTATTGCAGCTACATCACAACTGATACAGTTCCAAAGTGCTGACGCTGATATTCCATATTTAGGACTTATTTTTGCACCTAAAAATGAGAAAATGTCTCTCAGTGCCAGTTCATAGTGGCATTCAGGAGATACTGCAATGTAACATGAGACCCAAATTTGCCCCTGGTGAAGCAGTTCCAATTTTAGTTGATTATCTCCAAAATTGGAGAGAGAGGAACTCCTCTTAGAAGCGAAGAATCTTGCCCTTAGTGGCATTGCCTCCAGACTCCATCTATGGAAATCATGGAAAAATAGAAGTCATAACATATGCATAGAGTCATGGAGTAGCTGAGGTTGGAGAAGCCCTCAGAGATCATCAAGTCTTACCATTCTTCCAGCACTGCCAAGGCCACAGCTTCTCTGGAGAAGAGAAGGTTATGTGGAGATCTCAGAGCAACATGACAGGATCTGAAGGGGCTCCAGGGAAGCTGGAGAGGAACTTTTTGTTAGGAACTGGAGTGACAGGACAAGGAGTGATGGGGATAAATTGAAAGAGGGAAATTTAGATTAGGTATTAGGAAGAGGTTTCTTCCTGTGAGGGTGGTGAGACACTGGCACAGGTTGCTCAGAGAGGCTGTGGATGCCCCAGCCATGGCAGTGTTCAAAGCCAGGTTGGATAAAGCCTAGAGCAACCTGGTGTGATGGGAGGTGTCCCTGGCCAGGGCAGGGGGTTGGGACTAGATGATCTCTAAGGTCCATTACAACCCCTTAACGATCTATGATTCTATGTCCCCAGGTGCCACATCCACACAGCTTTTAAATCCATTCAGGAATGGTGACTCCACTGCTGCCATGGGCAGCCTGTGCCAGGGATGAACAACCCTTTCCATGAAGGAATTTTCCTTAATATCCAACCTAAACCTTCCGTGGCACAACATGAGGCTCTTTACCCTCATCATGTCACTTGTTCTTTGGGAGCAGAGCCCAACCCCCACCTGGCTGCCCCTCCTTTCAGGGAGTTGTAGAGAGTGAGAAGGTCCCCCCTGAATCTCCTCTTCTCCAGGCTGAACACCCCCAGAAAGACCCTTCAGCCCGAGTAGTGTGTGTTAGCAAAGCTCTGGGGTTTGTGCATAAATTAATCCTGAGGGAATTATCATGTGCTGACCAGAAACTTCACATTTTATTTTCTTTCTTGCGAGTGTGTTTGTGGGGGAGGAGGAGGCTGTAAAATCCCGAGCCACCATGTTTTATGCATCTCAGAGAACAGGGTTGATGCACAGCTGCTGTGGCTGTTTTCCTGCTCTGGATGTTGTTTCTCGTCTTAAAGGCCTATAAGCACTGGGGCTGGGAAATGATTTCCATCCTGTTTTCAATCAATCCCTATTTTTATGAAGGGTCTTGAGTCGGCTGGACATTAATTCTCAATCTGTTTACAAATATTTGTGCAGGAAAAGGCTGAGCAATGTTCAGGACAAGCTTCTGACGCATATTCCCCCTGTTTCAGTCCTTTGTTCAGGAAAATGTGGAAACAAGGCAGTTGTTGCACACGAAACAAACGCTGCCCTTGCATTCCAGGAGCTGTGAGGCAGCAGTGGTAGAGCAGTGGGAAGATGAGAAGCTCTCCCAGCTCATCGGGGAACACAAAAAAAGGTGGTTTCAGGAGCTCAATGAGCAGCTTGGGTTGTATTTTAGGCAGGGTGATGGAAAAGCTCCGATTCAGGGGGTGATAATTGCTGTACATAAAAACAGGGATATGTGCAACATGTTCACAAGGTGAGTGTTGCCCTCAGAGAGGTTTTACCTTGGCTCTGCACTCCTGGATCCCTTGGAATGAGAGGTTTGGCTGCTGAGAAAGGTGTCTCATCTCTTTTATGGTTTGAAGTTGGTACCTGGAGGTTTGGGGGACTTATGATCTTTTAGTTTCTCCCTTTTGTGGAGACTTAATCATCTCCTCACAGACATCGAGCAACCCACAAGAGGTGTTTTCAGAGCAGGGGTTTGTCTCCTACCTTAAAATCTTCTCTCCTGATTTCACTACCTCCACCTTGTCTTACCCCAGCCATGGTTTTACAGCATTGAAACACCTTGAAATCCTTCAGGATAAAAGCTTGTTAGGAAAAAACATAGTCTGAAAAGCTATACCTGTACCATCTTGTAATGGTTTCTCATATTAACCAAAGGACATGTGTGGAGCTGTGAACAAATTCTTGTAGTAATAACTTCAGGATGCCACAAAGCATATTCTCTACAGCTGCTGGATAGGAAGGTTCATCATATTTTTGTCTATAAACCCTGGAGGTGTTCCAGGCCTGGTTGGATGGGGCTTGGAGAAACCTGGTCTAGACGAAGGTGTCCGTGCCCATGGCAGGGGTTGGAACTAGGTGGTCTTCAAAGTCCCTTCCAACCCAAACCATTCCATAGTTCTATGATAACTACAGGGGTGCAGGTTGCCATGTACGTATGCCTATATGTATATATGTTATTGCTCTGTAGGGAAGGTGCTGTTGTCTCCATCTTCACATCATCACAGGCAGAGGTTGGACGGAACCTCTGGAGATAGTTTCATAATATGTTAAGGGATTGGAATGGACCTTAGAGATCATCTAGTGCCAACCCCCTGCCCTTGGCAGGGACACTTCCCACCAGACTAGGTTGCTCAAGGCTTTATCCAACCTGGTTCTGAACACTGCCAGGGTTGGGGCATCCACAGCCTCTCAGGGCAACCTGTTGCACCTTCACACAAGCAGAGGGGGAGGATCACCTCCCTTGTCGTGCTGGCAGTGCTCAGTGACACAGTGTTGGCTCATGATGAGATTGGTATCCACCAGAACCCCCAGGTCCTTTCCTGCTTATCTCCTTCCCAGTGTGGTGCCTGGAGCTGTTCCTCCCCATAAGCAAGGCTTGATATACCTTGAACTTCATGAGGTTCCTGTGGGGCCATATCTCCAGCCTGCCCAGGCCCCTCTGAATGTCAGAACATCCCTCTGGTCTGTCAGTTGCTCCTTCCAGTTTTATCATCAGCATTTTGAGGGAGGAGAGGAATCAGAGCCTGGAGTGCCTGCCTGGAGCAGGGGGGCTGTCACATGGAGAGTGTGTCTGTGGGACCCTCTGAGGCAGGAGACCTGCTGTGCGGGTCACTGGTTGCCACTCCTGCCAGCTCTGCCCACGCTGCTGGGACAGCTGATCAATTAAGTCTTCCCATTGGGACATCTCTTGTTTGATGCATTCTTCCCATTTGGACAGATCTTTTTATCCATTGACTTCACCTTGGTACAGCCCTTTCTATCTCTTGGCTTCCCCTTGGGACAACTGTGGGTCTCTGCTATCTTCCCCTTGGCACAGGTCTTGGGAACTGCAGACTTCCCATTCTTTCTTCTCCTCAGCCAAGGCCCCTTTATTATTTATCACTTTTTGGCCTTTTGGCTAAGATCAAGTGTAGTACTGATTATTGGGCTAGGAAGGCCCTGCAGAGGGATCTGGACAGGCTGGATCCATGGGCCATGGTGTTGACCAATGGCATGAGATTCAACAAGACCAAGAAGGCCAATGGCATCCTGGCCAGTATCAGAAAGTGTGGCAGCAGGACTAGGGAAGTGATTGTCCCTCTGTACTTGGCACTGGTAAAGCAACACCTTGAGTACTGAGTCCTGTTCTGGCCCCTTCACTTCAAGGAGGGCATTGAGGTGCTGAAGCATGTCTACAGTAGGGCAACAGAGCTGGGGAAGGGACTGGGGCACAAGAAGTGGCTGGGAGAGCTGGGGGGGTTCAGCCTGGAGAAAAGGAGGTTCAGGAGGTACCTTCTTGCTCTCTACAACTCCCTGACAGGAAGTTGGAGCCAGGTGGGGGTTGGGCTCTGTTCCCAGGGAACAAGTGGCAGGACAAGAGGACATAGTCTGAAGCTGCACCAGGGAAGGTTTAGACTGAACATTGAGAATAATTTGTTTAAAGAGAAAGTTAGAAGACACTGGAATGGTCTGCCCAGGGAGGTGGTGAAGTCACCATCCCTGGAGGGATTTTAAAACTGGATGTGACACTTAGTGCCACAGTCTAGTTGACAAGGTAGTCATAGGTTGGACTCGACCTCATTCTCTATTTCTGTGATTCTTGGTGTTTATTATCCTTGTCCTCTTCCTCCTCAGACGTCCCCATGTTAGGGGAAATAGGCTTCCAGCCACTCCAGCACTCTCTGATGGCTTGAGATCTGCTCCGGCTGCTGCAGTCCAGCTTTCGTGAGCAGGGCCACGTTGTGCCCGGTGCAGACCAGGGCCTCACTCTGCACACTGGTGGCTGTGCCTGGCTCCCTGTGGGCGGCCCGAGCAGCAGTGGGCAGCACTTGGTGGCTGCTGGTGGCTGTGGTCATGGCTGTGCTCCTCGCAGCTGAGGTTGTGCTCCTCGCAGCTGAGGTTGTGCTCCTCACAGCTGAGGTTGTGCCCCTCGTGGCCGCGGTTGTGCCCCTCGTGGCCGTGGTTGTGCCCCTCGTGGCCGTGGTTGTGCCCCTCGTGGCCCTGGCTGTGCCCCTGGCAGGAGCAGCTGTAGGTGCTGCTGGCCGAGGTGGGTGACGGTGTGTCACTGCCCTGCTCGCTGGCACACGTGTTGTCCCCTCCTGGGCCACCTTGGCACGGGGCAGAGACACCTGCGAGGGAAGCCGAGTAGAGGTTTTGTGGCTGTGACCCTCACCCTTGCCCGCCTGGCACAGCTCCTGGTGGGGGCAGGACTTTGGATCCTGTGTTCCCTTGGGTCTTGCTTGTGTGTGACTGTTCCTCGTGTCCCGTGAGCTCTGTGGGACAGGCAGCTGCGATGGCCTGTTGCCACGGAGGGACAAG
>NW_008655476.1:0-1538 GCF_000695815.1 Acanthisitta chloris
TCCCTCCCCGAGCCCCGGGCACACCCCGCGGGGCGCTGGGACAGCCCTCGAGGGACCCGCGGGAAGGGGATGGAGGAAGGGCAGGATGTCCCTGCGCTCTCCATCACTGCGCGGAGTGACGCTGGAAACCCCCGAACCCTCCAGGCTGCCCCTGGGAGCTCGAGGCTGGTCCCCACTGCCCCGTCCCCAACGGCCGCGGTGGAGCAGAGCCGCAGGAAGGTCATGCAGGCTCTTGCCTTGAGGGCTTTTAGAGCTATAAACCCCTTTCTGCTCGTTGTACATAGGTAAATGAGCATCATCTTCCCCAGTCACACCCCAAGAAGAGTTTGCCTCAGAAACTTCAGTATTTTTTTCTATTCAATAATTCGTCATTACTTTGCATATAATTATTTGAAAGTGACATCAGAAATAGGAATTTCAATGTGATCTTCCAGCCCTCGGCTTGTTTCATGGCATTCATTACCTATTCACCAAAGTAACTGAAATCACTTAGATCTCTTGTTCCTCTGAAGCCTCTTTGACAGTATCCCATGCAGATTTTCCAGTAAGATTCCAGAGTGCTGCTCACAGTTCCAGGCCTGCAAGCCGAGGAGTGCAGAGAGGTCCCAGCTCCTGGCAAAATAAGCTCCATATTTACCTTGAGAATAGTCCATCTCAATGTACTTTCATTGGACATGCTACGGGCACAATTTCTGAATCTGAACTTTCACGAGCATTATTAGCCCCACAACAATCCTGAGACAGACACCAGAGTCACAAAGCCTTAAGTATCTGACCCTAAAGGCTGACATTAAAAAGTGACTGTTTTCAAACCATAGCTTGTTTCCACAAGCAGCTGAAAAAAATAATAAGGAAAAGTAGGAGTAGCCCCATCAGCTTGTGTGACAAGCTATCAACTGCCACTGCCAGTCTGGAACCAGGTACCTGCTGCATAGTGCCAGGGACAGATGCTCTGAGCCAGCCTTCTCCTCCATCCTCAGCTAATATACACAGTTTACCAAAACTAATAAAGTGACATAAAATGCTAAAATCCCAGCATCCCCTCCCAGGACGTGCATAGGTTTACATGAGAACAATTTTTGGTAAGAGGGAGGGTGACAGAGGGGAATAGCTCATGTGCCCACTTTCATTGTCACTTTTGAGGCTTGTCTTCTTCAAGGCACACTTTCCCCTTCTCTTTTTTTGAGGGATTTCCCACCTCTAATCCTCAGGCATGACACAAGGCAGCAGAACAATTATTTACATTAGAAACTTTTACTGTTTTGACTGGCCAAGAAATCCCTGGTGTGCAGAGCAAAGAAAGAAGATGCTTCCTTGAAAATGTAAATATTCAAATAACCCATTGATAAAATAGAAATATTCCTGGCATGGCCAGTCTTTTGGGTCTCGGATGCCTCTTTCTTTCCTGTGGGCCATTATCAATATACATCACACATTCCATCCCCTTCTCCTATCACCCTGTCCAAAAAAAAGAATAAAGGGTCCCCTCCATTGTTGAAAACACTCAGGGTTTGTTTTAAAACAGCTTTCAAAACATG
>NW_008655476.1:1573-34074 GCF_000695815.1 Acanthisitta chloris
TGCCCCGTCCTTCCTGACATTCTTACTAATTGGCATCTTTGTACTGATATCCTTCTCATCTGCTCTTGTAAGGAAGGAGCTGCTATTTTCAGTCAAATCTGAGCCCAGTGCTTTGGGGTTTATGTTCCCTTGGTGTCTATCCCATTCTTTCAAGGCATCTGGTCCACAGTTCACCTTCCCTCTATCCAAGACAATTTGTTTCCCCTCTAGGCAACTTTCTCCACCTGCAAAGCCTGCCCAGCCCTTGTATAGCTCTGTCCCCCCTTGTCCTCCCTCCTCTGGCAGTTGTGTTCACTGCCACCTTCCTTCTGCTCTCCTTGTTTATTTGCTGCAGCCATCCAGCCCCACAGGAAAAATGTATGTTGCTAGGGGCATGGATTGTTCTTTTAAAATATGTACAACACCCAGTCTAATGGGAGTCCAATCTCCAAGTATTGCAAGACTGGCAGAAAAACAAGCAAACCCCCTTATTATGCTGCAGGCTTGGGAAAATCTGCTCCTGTCTTAGGCAGCAGCTGGGAAATTGAAGCTGACGGCACTTCCCAGGCTTGTGTCGGAGAGCCAGGCTCTGGCTGCTGGGGCTGAATGAAAGAAAGACTGAGTACGCAGCAAAGAGCACGGCAGGCTTGTTGCATGACTGACCCCACATGCAGAACAGCCTGTACCTGTCTAGAGCCATGAGCACACAGGCTGAGGCACTGTGAATCTGTAGGAAAATAACTTTTGGGATTTTAATGCTAAAACTCCTAGTATTTACTTTTTTTTTTCGGTTTAAAGTCTCCATTACTGACTCCCTATCATTGCATGGGAATATCACTGCTATGAACAATTTTAATAAATATATTACTATCAGTATTAACAGCTGGTTTAATAATCCACCTTTAAAGATTCATGCTTCCAATAAAATTCACCTGAGGAATGCCCTGGGAAATTCAGATTTCTGAAGACTGGAATAAATCAGCTATTTTGAAAAGCTTTTTTTCTACTGTTTTGCTGGGTGGGTATTTGGGCAAAGATGTTTTTTTGAACAAACAGGTAATCACATTAGGCTCCCAGATCTAATGCAGCCACAGCCCAGCAGCCTAGACTGTGCTCCAATTACAGCAAAAGCTGATGCGTGACAGAATGTGTGTGTGACAGTCTCAGAGATGGAGCTTGACCTGAGTTTTCATATTTCAAGAGGACTCTGTCATGCTGGTAAATTTTTTGTAAATAAGCATTAACACTTGGATTGTTAAATCAGTGAGAAAATAAAACAAGGGACAGGCTCCATTAGGGCCATTCCTAATGCCTCTTGTTAAGTCATGGCATATCACTGTAGATAAGTAGCCCCCCTGAATATCAACCATGTTAGGGTCTAACAGCCCTGTCTGTTGTGGCTGGAGTTGTTGTTAAAGATGATTTTTCTTTCTGTTTTCTGGCTGGGCAGCCAGGTGGAACCCAATGTTTTCCTGTCCCACTAACCGGAGAGGCTCTAACGGTGCTCAGCACCCTGGGGGGAAGCAAAGTGCTGTGAGCTCAGCCCCTTGGGGGAAGGGGAGCTGTGCGGTGCTCTGCATGACAGATTAGCCACACAACTCATTACTGGCAACTGGAGTTGCATGCATAATCTGCTAGACATGGTACTAGAGATGTGCCCCTTAGGGTTTTTTTGGCTCTGATGTGCAACAGCTCAACACAGAGCCTTTGTTACACTCCCATCTCAGCTTCTGTACTTACAAAACCTCAGCTTCTTAAAAGGGATGCTTTCCATGCAGCCCTTCCACTTCAGTGTTTCAACATCCCCAGCTTTTGATAGGAATGACAGGAATAGTAGAGCCTGTCTGGCATTCAAATCTTGAACTCTGAAGCACAAAGCACAATCCGATCTTTTTTTTTCTTATTTTTTTTTAAAGTCAATTGCATTTCATCTTCTTGGGAGATTACTGCTCCTCAAATGAAATTCACTCTGGAGATAAATAGGCACAGTTAATATGGTAGAAGGCAGCTGAAGAAAGCAGCAGCAGTGCTGGCAGAGCAACGCCCTCCTCCCTGAGCACAGCAGTGTGCCCCTTCCCCTCCCAACCTCCTCACCAGAGACTGCTGCTTTGTCAGCCCCTCAGTGCAATCCAGCCTAATGGAAAAACCAAAATAACCATTCCTTCTGCAAGCAGTGTACATGCTTTCCCAATGGCAGAACAGCTTTTACTTACATTATGAAAGAGCTGCTTCACCCTCTGGACTTAAATTATAGATTATCCTTTTCTTGAAGCAGCTATCTTACAGTTTAACCCTTGTGTGACTAACATTACTCTTCAGTCCTCTCTGCCCATCTCTGCATGAATGTTATCCAACTGTGGTATGTGCCCTGCACATTGTTTAGGGTAGTAGCAGCACATTGCACACAGGTTTTCACCCATACACACCTTGTGCTTTGTCATTGTTACAAAAGCTTTGTATGTATCTGTTGTTGTGCTTAAAAAAATAAAGCAAGCCCAAGACACACTTTTCTTTATCTATGATATGCATGTCAGGCTTACATTTGGGACAGCTGAGGTTTACCAAACTGATATCAGGTTTAGATTGGGATTCCTCAGGGATCTTCCTGGATGCTATCCCTGACTTCAGTCACTGTTGTCAAAATAGCACATTTTGAGACTGGCATATGCCTTTACCCTCTGCAGAAAACCCGTGGCAATCCATTATAGAAAAGGCAGGCTTGTTACAAATAAAGTCAATCCAGGAAGAAGTAGTTTTTCTTTGCCTTTTCTTCCCACGTTACCTCTAAGTATATATACATGGATACCAAGTCCTCCTTATTAATAAATTTAAAACTTCCACCAACCCCTTTTAAAACTTAAATTTCCTTGTTCACTATTTTTACTCATTCAAACCCTTCTGAAACCAAACAGTAATTTTATTTTATTTTTATTAGAGCTGCACAGTCCCTAGAGAAAGCCGAAGAATTTATCTGCCAATATCCAAACCAGAAAACATTTGACTGACAGACTGTGAATTATAAAAATGTACAAATAAAACATTATGAAAAGTTACTCATAGAACTGCAGTTAGAACAGAGGTGACAAATGCACAAGCTTAGCCCTGTGAGAAGAATCTGTAACATGCAACCTCTACCACTCAGCACTGGAGTACATTGATTTGTTGTTTTGTTTTGTTACCTTCATGCCAAAGCAGAGTGGTTTTCCCAGCCGAGAGACTTCTTTAGGAGGAGCACTTTTGGGCCTCCTCAACAGCACCATCATCCCATGGGTAGACACAAATAGTATTTCCCTCACCTCCCCCCAGTCATTAGACTGAGGTCAGACTTTGTAGGACAGTAGTGGAGATGCTTGGAAAACCAAATGCCCTGTAGGATATTAATTGCTTGGAACAAGGAATGAGATCATCCCAAACCAGAAAATGTCCTGTGGGAAGTGGAGCTACTGTTTCTCTATCAGGGCCTGATGCAGGCATATTGTTCAGTTTGGAGCACTGGACACACAATCCACGTAATTTCCAGCATTTATTTGGTTCCAGATGTGTTAAGCTACGGCCATGCAGCACCAGGGATGCAAAGCTAAAGACCATTTCACTAATGGGAGTCTTTCTCAGTCACTGTTCTAATGACTGAGGCACACAAACCACCTGTGAGATGAGGGAAGCTTCACCTTCAGGATTGTTTCCACCAGTTAATAACAGCATCCAGGTAAATGACAATTACATTATCCTGAACATTTTGATCCTCAAAGGCATGTTGGTGGCCAACTTCCACTTTAGCATCTAACTTTGAGCACCCAAGGCATTGGTCTTTTAGGAAGGACAAAATACCCTGCAGAACTGTTCAAGGCAGAGGAAGAGCATATAAATATTGCTATGCTCTATGTAAATTTGTCCAGATGTTTATGGTAAATGTTCTCTTACTCCATTTTTTCCTGCCCTCATTTCCTCCCGTGCTTTCTAATTGCAGAAAATAAAATAGTACGAGTCCTTGCTTTCATTATATGCAACACCTGCTGCCTGTTCTGGAACAGATGTCCACAGCATCATTAGGCAATTATTTCTTTAGCCTTTTTCAGTGGGACGAATTTCAAATGTCTTTGTGCTAAATCCTCCTTCAGCTTCCTCTGTATTTCTCATCCTTTCCTACATTCAGAGTTCCAACAAAAACTCTTCTCTGTGTCAGTTTTCTCCTGTTATGTTTGTTCTGGATCACTGTACTCACAGAAGGACAAAGAGAGAGACTATAACTACTTTGAACCAGGAATTAAATTCAAGAGATTTTATTGGGAGAAAAAAGACAAGGTGAGGGAAGAAAACAATGAGAGAGTATTAGTCAGCAGTGTAGGCAGTAGTTTCAGAATGCCAGCTGGCTTCTTACAGCTCTGGGTTATTTTGTGGAGAAAGAAGAGTTTTACATGAATTCAAAGGCAACCTTTACACTCTCAATGTCAATGACCAATTTTGGCAACAGGAGAAAAACGCAACCCCAAGCACCCTTTTCATTTCCCTGTCACCTTCATACCTGGCCAAGAACAGCACGTGTTAGAATCAGGTAGACCTGCAGGGGTTGCATGACTCCATTGTTGGGGAAGACATTTGAGGAAACAGATTCCTCCCTCCTATTTCCAAATATCACTGCAATATTTGCATGAGGTTTCCACTCCTGGGAGGAACCATGAACTTTCCAGGTCAATAACAAACTTGGCACATGCTGCATTTAATCACATTGGCTGCTATGCAGTGAGATACGTTTGCAATTTATCTTAGCTGGTTCCCAGCACAGAAGTGTGAAGGTGGCAGAGAGCTCCAGTTCTAGCTGGTAGGGAAGGAGTGTTCATTCTTCCAATCAATAACAAAAAAGCAAGCTAAAACAAGAGCTGTAGGACATGTTGTGCCAGGTTAATTGGCACTGCAGAGCTCAGTAGTTTCACACTTGCTGAAAATCATTCCTTTAGGTTATTTCTTTCACTGGCAAATTCCTGGTTATATTTTTTTCAGGCAATCTTGTTAATCTGGGCTGGTTTCAACTTGTGAATTACAGTGACTAGATTAGTAGAGCTTCCATTGCACATTTAAAAGACATTAGTGGGAATGGGCTGGTGGCATTGCTAACAATCCATCGCTCAACTTTGTAGCTCAATGTAGATGCTACAGCTTTACCAGATTTTAACTGATTTGCAATTTGCCATCACAACTGTCTGCCTTGGGGCAATCTCTACAAGCAAACGTCAGGAAAAACACCCCAATCATTTCTTAAAGAGCACTGCAGCACAAGTACTTCTTGTGGCAGCTGAAGTTACAAAAACAGGTTCCTTGGGACTGTCTCATGTAGTTTCTCTGGTGTAGTATGACTAAGTTTCTTCCTCCCCCTTAATGGACGCACTGATTTGGGCTTCTCTCTTCTATCAATGCATTCATTTTCTAAAAGTGTGTCAGACCATAACAGCTCTGGATCCTTCACCCCTCTTAACTAGCCAAAGTCACTAGGGGTGGTGGGACAGAAGTTGACAAATGCCCAGACACACAGTATAATCACATCAGAATAGAATTACACTCTCTCAGAAAAACAGGCTAAAAGGAGACACACTAACTGGGAGACCCAAGCTAAACATCCACATCAACTTCACAGGTCACATCTGCAATGAAATCTGCAAGGAGAGGAAAGTGGCAGGGAGAGGCAGATAGCTGCTATCAGGGCGTGACTTGTGCTTGCTCAGGTTTGGGCAGGAGTGTTTTATTTTTGAATTATATTTACTTTGTACTTGGATATCTGCAACAAAACCACCACTCGAAGCTTTGAGGGTGCTCCTGGATCTTTGAGAGGGTAGGGTGTAAAAGGTATTGTTTTCCTGAAACTGCAGCTCTTTCCTGCTGCAAACTACATGGGGAGGAAACCTCAAGTGAAGTGGATGTTATCTGCCTCTTCTGGTGCCTAGACAAGGACAGCCTGCTGGAATCAGAAGGGGCTGCAAACCATACCAGGTCATTTGGGCCAGGGGTTTATACTGAAACTTTTAACTGCCAGATGTTGACAAGGATATTTGAGTTAGGGAATGAAATAGAGAGGAACGAGGCTTGACCAAGAGCTGTGGTGCAGAGATGTACCATGAGTCTGTGAATTAAATGAAGGGCCCTAGAAATGACTTGGAGGAGAGAGTGGAGAGCAGGAATAGATGAAAGAAATTAGGGGGGAAGCCTCTGTGCCTGGCAGGGCATATTGCTGGGAATGAAACCCAAAATCCCTGGCTTAGCATTTTCCTGCTGCCAACAAGCATCCACAAAAATGTTGCTGTAATTCTGGGGCTCCTGGAGAATGGTAACCAATTATTTTAACTATTCTTTTATCTTTGTGACTGAACTTTCGTTTGCTCATTGGTCTGGAGGGTAGGGGCAGGAGAACTGGAGACTGTGCTGAAAGATGGCAATAAAGAACATAACACCACACTGACAGGAAGTCTCAAAATTCAGGTTACCCATGGGATCTGAACTTGCTCCCTTCCCATTTAGAGGTAAGTATAAAGATACAAATCTTTGGTAGTCACATCTTTTCCCTAAAGGATCAGCTCCAAAGTAAACCAAACTGCATTTCTTTGACAAACAGATTTTCTGCATTTTGTCTCATATTTCTCCATGTGGCTCCATGCCTCACTGGCTGCTCATTGATTAATTTCCACTCTGAGTAATGAATTAGCACCTCCTTCTATTTATGTTGTTGATCACTGGAATGCACAAGTATGCATAGATCCACAACAGTAGCAGCTTCTAGTCATGCAGCTCAAACTGCATTTCTTTGACAAACAGATTTTCTGCATTTTGTCTCATATTTCTCCATGTGGCTCCATGCCTCACTGGCTGCTCATTGATTAATTTCCACTCTGAGTAATGAATTAGCACCTCCTTCTATTTATGTTGTTGATCACTGGAATGCACAAGTATGCATAGATCCACAACAGTAGCAGCTTCTAGTCATGCAGCTAAACTTTTTCATTTATTACTTTGAAAATAAAGCTTCATTTCCCAGGTAGCTTGTGTAAAATGTACCCTTATGGGTACAGATTTACAGTCCAAAGATTTGAGAACAAGAATATTCAGAACTCACTTATCTGGATCTCTACTTCTATGAAGCATCTAAGAAGTTGTAAGAAGAAACAGGATTCCAGGAAAATTATGATACAAATAAAAAGAGGGAGACCATCGTTGCCTCACAGGACCTGGAGAGCAAGAAGACAAGACAAGCAAAGCAATATCCATGGAAAGAGAGGCAGAAAAAGATGAAGCTATTAGTTCTACTCTAAGAGCAACTTTTGCTAAGTCCCACTTCAGCATCTATCCATTCGCTCTCCACCACACAGCCACAGAGTTCTGCTCTAATAGCTCCCATCAACAGATCTCAAGAGCTTTTGGTGACTAGCATTAAGAGAAATCCCTACACAGGGAGCTGTATTATCCCCAAGTCATAAAAGAGGGAAACTGAGGCATGAAGCAACCTCATCTCTTCTCTCACCTAAGCAGAGGGTGAGGACTGAAGGTAGAGCTGCTCCTTTGCTTCCTCATCAGAAAAACAATCACCTTGAGTTTTGCTAGAACACAATATTGAGATTCTTGTGTAGTTTCTGTTCTCAGGTGCTGCATTTCTATGGAAACCTTTTTAAGGTAACATAAAAATGCTGAATGCTTTTAAAAACTCCATTTTGCTTACCTACCTTTTACTGCCATAACTGTTTCTATGGAAACTGGAACTGGCCATGCAGCAGTCCTACAACATGAATTCTCACTTGTCAGTTTTACATTAAAGTGCCACCTTCAAAGTCCTTTAATAAACCAGTAATAATTGTGTTGCCTAACGAGTTTTCAAATTACACAAAACAAGAAAGCATCCTTTCACTGAATGCTCTGCACAATGTTTTGTAGGTGTGGTCTAAGAATTTTAACAGTGTGCATGATATGACTCTCTTGGTCAGGGATATAATCTTTAAACAGAGAGACAGTTTATTAGCAGTAAAAGCCCTAGTGTGTGTAGTTAGACTTACATAAAGGTGACTTATACCTATATGGGTATGTCTAGACTGCTGTCACAGAAGCACACTGTAGAGATACTGAGTGAATGGGTAAATCAGCCCACAGTGAGCTCTGTGCTCCCACAGCTCACTGGGGCACTTCTGTGCAGGCATATGCACATGGTATTCCCTGTAGGCATGAGAGGGAATGCTCTCGACCAGAATTAAGTGTTAGTCTGTGTTGGGTGGCTACCATAAAGCATGCAAGCTTAAGACACAACTATTCTGTACAGTTACTCAGAATTAGAATCTGCTTAAATCTAGGCTCCTCCATTAACTTCACCTTAACCTTCCACTTTCGTAAAAACTGCAGGCTCTCTTGTGTTCATTCATCTTCCCCGAGTCAACTCCAGTGAGAAAAATCCTTTAATCCTGTTCTTGGGAGCAATCTCCAACAGAACACCCCACTCCATCACAAGAGTTGTGCATTGCCACTAAGGATCAATTTAAAAACTTGTTCTTTCCAGAGTAACTTCCCTGTGTTTGCTAAGTTCTTCCCACCTCATCTCCAAAGCTTTGCAGTTTATTGGTGCTTTTAAATTGCAACTGGGGCAGGACTGAAGCAGACACAAGTGTTTGCCCTCTCTACCTCCAAACATAGAAAATCCGTGGACATGGATTTAGGCAAACTTTATACCAAAACACATGTCAAACGCAGGAAGTGCAGCATCAAAATTGGAGGCAACAGAAGTTACATGTGTGACTATACAAACTGCAAAACACAAAGACGTAATTCTATTTTGGTATGAATTTATTTCAAAGAGATCCTAAAGAGCAACATGATTTCCAAACTCTCTTCCTCCCAAAACTCATCCAGCCCACACACTTGGCTGACATCCTCAGGAGAACCAGGGTCTTTCTTCTAACTTAAGAGAGGAGATCACCTTTCCCACTGAGCTAGCAGTATTCCTTTAACCCTTTACCAGAAAAATGAGCTTCTACTAATACAGAACATTTCAAGAAAATGATTCAGCCAATCTCTCAAATTAGATGCCATACTCATCAACATGGTCCAAGACACCACATAATTTTCTTTAAAATACCCTCAAACTCGTGTCAAATAGGCAACTTAACCATATGTACTACTTCATTATGGACAAGTCCTGAAGTTTGAATTTAGGAATCAATATTCCAAGTTATTTCTTGCATAGATAGCCTTTGCTTTTAAGCATCACTTCAAACTGATCAGTAACCAAAGCAGGAATTTAAAAAGCAAATCTCTCTGGTGGCCAACCAGACCTTTCCATAGGCATAAATTAAAGTTGCAATTCCCTTCAGTACCACTTAAGTCAGAATCTGACTTCTTTCCTTGATTTACAGAGATGTTCATGGGGAGAAGGAAAGGGGGGAAGGGGTGGGGAGGTAGGGAACAAACACTCTACAATTCCTTCTTAATCCTCTTCTATTTCCTTCTGCATAGGCACATCCTTCAGCACCTGACTAGAAGATACCCAACTCAAAGCAGCAACAGTGTGAGGAATAGAGCAGCCTGCAAGGAATCCTACTATTGAGTCCTGCAGCAAGTAGGGAATTTACAGCAAATGAATGATTCATACATAGTTTTCTACTATGAACAAACGTAACATCCCTTTAAGGCCAGAGTTTTCCACAGGCCTCTGAATGCAAATGCCAAATATTTTGTCATGCCTTTCTCTTAGTCTATATCTCACTGCAGCCAGGGCTTGGAATGAGGCATATAATATAACAAACCAGAGACCTGGCACACATGGGGCTACTTACTGGCTTTCTTCATGCATATGGTTTATTTTTCCCTGCTATGTCAATCCTTATAGGGCTTTACCACTACATCTGCCTCCTGGGAGTCTGCTATTTTGACTGTTACAGGGAAGGTGCAGAGGAAAAAAAGAAAGATACATGCAATCCTTTCTACTTTTTTCAAGTTAAAGGTCTCACCTCCACACCATTAATTAAACAGATTAATTAAACAGACAAGCCCCTGCAGCAGCAAGCCCTCTCTAAGGATAAATACTGAACAGCTTTGGGCTTTGAACTGTTGCACGTAACAGAGTTGTGATTATTCTAGATCAAACGTCTTCCATGGTAACCTTCTTTAGGTCAGTGCTGTTTTGTCAATGTCTTGTGTTCCTCTGCAAGCACAGACATAGACAGTATTTTACCCCAAAAGTTGACAAAGAATAGAGGACAAAAGGCAACAAGCAGTATGGAGATTACAGTGGGTCTTGATGGCTTTTGTATTTTCTTTTCTAAAGCATCTTATTTATGTTTTACCATTTGTGATGTAGGAAACAACATAAAAACAAACAGAAAAATAGTGGCTGATTTTGAGAATTCTGGTCTGAACAGAATCCACAACACACATCAGCAGCACACATGGCAGCCAGGGGAATGCAGATATGCTTGATAGGCAGTGGGCAAGGCTGCAGGATGGGGAAGGGGCACAGGACCCCATTCCTGAATATTACTTTCCAGAGAAAGGTGAGAACTGCTTTAGCAGTGGGAAAGCTGTGCAGATTGAGGAATACATATTCACAGACATAGGTACACCAGCAGTGCCAGGAAGGACTGGCAAATCTTTTTGTTTGTGTGTCCTTTCTCTAGCTCTTAAAAAGTTTACATAAAAAGAAAGATCCCCAGCTACTACCATATGAAAGCTCACAAGACCAGACTTTGAGACAGAAAAATGAGTCCTGATGTGGCTACTGCTGTACACAGTGCCCCTTACCAGTGACTTTTCTTTAGGGCCCACTGGATGTAAATGTGAGAATGATCAATGTCTCATTTTACTGCAAGGAAAGAGCCCAGTTTCTTTTCCAGTTCACCTGCTGTATCAGAATGTCCAGAGTCAGTTTGATACAACTTTCACTAGGAATAGCAAGGAAGTCAGCAAGACAAAATCTGGACAAAAACAGCATTTGGAGAATCTGGATCATAGCAGCTAATATCAGCTTTTCAGGGTCACTCAACCTCTCCTTCTTCCCTCTTCCTGAATGGATCAGAATGAATGTATCTATCTCTTCTCTTTAAAATGCCATATAATATCCTTCCATAGTGCTGACAATATCACTGTTACTCTCCAGCAGTTCCAAGACACGGTGCACCACCACTTCAGCCAGAGAGGGGTTGTAGCTCTGCTGAACACAGCTCAGGACATGGAGGAAATGGCATCCTTTTTCAGCATCTGCAGAGAAAAATGGTAAATGCAGCCAGGCATGGAGGTAAGACTTCAATCCAACTGCCTCTGTTGAACTATTATAATCCAGGTTAATCATGAAACAAACCACAGCTGTTGGAGAGAAAGAACACCCAGACACTAAAGCAGAGATGTGTGTATCCAGAGAGAAGAGATCCAGTCTGTGCCTACAGTTCTCCAATTGTCAACTGTAACCACTGACTTTTCTGGGAAGTGTCAGGGCTGTAACAGTAGTAATAAAGGTGAAAGATAAATGAGTCTTGCTAACTCTAACGTACAGGGCTCGTTCAGTATAACTTGATGATGAGGTTAATAACACAAGGATACCTCCACTGCCCACCTATGCCAGCCATGCAAGTTTCTGCAGCTTCAGAAAGAACCAAATGAAAATCATTTTGCTCACAGCCAACTTCAAAATCGTCAAGCAGAGCAGGGAGGTGTGTGGCCAGGACCTATCACTGCTTGCCCAACGCTGGCATCTTGTGGAAGAACTGCTACAGTGCAACTTCCATTCACCTCACAAAGAGATCCTAGCCCTGCCCTTTAGACTGCTCAGACAATTACGGGAGCGGAAAGTCACAGAGCTTCAGTATCAGATTTTATCTCCTTTTAAGAAGAATTAGCCCTGAAACATAAAAGAGAACAGAAGTTTTAAAATAACCTCATTTCCTAGAGGGCAAGCACAGAGATCCCTAATGGCTGCATGGAGCTACTGTGTGCTAGGTGAAGCCATTGTTTGAAGCTGTCCCAGTCAACATTTCCTCCAACTGACCCTGTAACCCACTAATCTTCAGTGCTGCAGGCTCACAGGCCCCCCAGGTGCTGAACTCCACAACAGATTTCTCCTCGGTAGCTAACAGTAAAAAATTGGCATAAATGAGACACATCAGCATAAATTATTTTCCTTCTCAGTTCACGTGGTGAAAGGCAAGTTTGATAAGGGTACTGAGAAACCGCCATGGGCCAGGGAGGTCCCTACATTTTGTTGTTGCTGCCTTAGTTTTTATTTTTGCCAATCTCCACTACTACTTTAGAAGTCAGTGATCCAGTGTGATAAATTGCCTTTGTGGCTGGTAGACGAAAATATGTCCACCACCCTAGGTAGGATAAGTGCAGAGAACAAACACTGCCTCTACCTGGTTATAGTGACTGTTGTTGCAAACAAAGTGGGTAGCTGCATTTTGCATTTGTCATAACAAGGTCAAAGTGCCCATCCCTGATCTACAGTAACTTCAGTCTGTATGAGTTAGATTAGTGACTCAAGTATTACCCAACAGTACAGTACAAACTTTCCTCCTTAGATGCTAGCAGAAAGTGGCACTTTGGGGTAGCTGTAGATGTGTACAATGATCAAGTAATCCAGAAACACTCCTAGTCTACAGCTCAGTTTCAAGGCAATACACTCCTAGCAGTGGAGTCCTGCTGTCCCTTTGTCACCGATATTCTGGGTTCCAGCTGCTGAGGTAAGCCAGGCTGTGACTGACTGTCATGCTGACTACCAGCATCAGAGAGTACAGTTACAGAACAACTACCCACTTGCCCACTGTGGACATTGCACACAGGGTACATTCTAACATATCAAATTTAACTGCAAGTGGTTCTGGGGTTTGTTCTCTCTACTGGCCTAAGCCTAAAACCAGAGTGCATTTATAAAAATTTTTATAAAGGAAAAAAATAAATCCATTGCAGTTCAGTTTAGAGTCAAAATGTCCTGGCTATCTTCAGCTTCTAGATAGACCCGCAGTGGCCTCGCATGAGGGCTTTTGAGATCAGGCTCTTTCAAATTATATATGGAGCCAAGGACTAGGATTGCCCTGTAGGCACAGTATGGATCAGGGTTTGTGGAGCTCTGAGTAGGCACACTAAAGAATTTTTTTATTTGCACAATGGTTCCAGACAGTTGGGTTGGGCCTGAGAACATGTCACAACTAAAGCAAAGGGGTGAGGCGTTGCCTCAAAAACTGGCAGAGAAATAATTCACTAGAGAGAAGGGTTTGTTTATCATAAATCAGCCTTCATGTCGTGAATAATTACTATCACTCTTGAAGGAAAATGGGTAGGAATTTATTGCAACAAACAAGCAAAAGCCCTTGAGGCATATGGCTATGTCCCTATTGTATCCCTATGAGCTGCACACCATGGCAAGTCAAGCAGGCAGCCAGGACTGCCCTGCCACCAGCAGAGGGGAGCCAGCAACCACACTGAGCTCTGCTCTCCTGCATCAGGCAGTGACAATATCCACAGAGCCCTGGTGGTTTCGATTGGAGCTTCTTGACTTTTCTTCTACTACCAGTGCCCAGGACATGGAACTGTTCCTTCTGAAAACCAGCAAAGGGACACTGACCTGGAAATTGTCCTCTGCACAGAAGGAAACTAAGTAGGTGGAAAGCTTCGAGGAGAACAAGAGGCTCTGAAAAGCAGTTGCTAATTTTAACCTGCTCAGTATGGAAAATATGGCTTTGAGGGCTCAGGGCTCTTAGAAGTCTTTTCTGTGACTGAACTACAAATTCCTCTCTGCTGTTAACTCTTCCAAACTGAGAGAAAGAACTTCCCAACCTCTCATGGATCACAGAGTACTTCACCAGTGTGACAATTCACAAGAGGGGAGCAAACACCAGGCAGTCACTCAGTGCCCTGGGTCAACTGTATACAGGTTCTGGCCCTTATAGTGACACAGGTACATTAAAAAAAACAGGCTAACAGGAGATCTAGCTGATATATAAAATGGGCAGAGGAATGATTTGACTCTTAAAGAGATAATGTTTGTATTTGTTAATAGGATAAAGGACAAGAAAGCAATGTGACACAATAATTTGTTGCACTGAAACAGCCACAGGAAAATGAGCCTGTCTTAACCTGCATGACCAGTAAACTCTATTCCCTCCATCCCCCAAAGATACAGAACTTTTGCCTCCACTGCAAACCTTATCTACAATTGTACCACTTCTTAGGATAGTCAGTTGAAAACTCAAACATAATACTGCTTCATTTAGCCTTTTTTCACTGCAGGATAACCATCATGCACCAGGTCCTACAAGCACTATTATAGTTATGATAGTATAAGGATGTGAGCAATTCAAGATTATATGCCTTCTGTTCCAGTCAGTCATTTATTCTGTACTAAAGCACATGCTACTGCACAAATAGCTGCACTCCAGCAGCAAGTGAACCCTGCTGACACATTCTGCCCTATGAATTGAAAGACACACTGTAGCAAGGTACCTGTGTAATTAGCAGACATTCAAGTTAAGCACAAGCTGTCTCTATGGCAATAAGACACAACAGGCTCGAGGGACAGGGATAACTCAGAAGCCACACGAGGTGCATTATCTGAAAAGAAGTGGACTGTGTTTGACTGCAATCCCTACCTGCAAAGAACAACCACCTGAGCTCTACCTGAGCGTAAAATCTACAGAAAATATTCTACTGACTTAAGTAAGTTTTATTGTTGACTTAATTGGGGCAGGGATTTCACCTTTCTGCACTGTCACTTTTGTGTCAACTCCCCTGTAGAAACTGAACCAGCAAGATTTGCTACTTCTCCACAGCTGCTAGGTGGTGACCTAACTTCATTACATTTGGTTCCTCCCAAAATCTAAGCATTCTCAAAAGATACAGATCTAAGATAATGGCTGCTTGTTTCAGATCCAAGAGGTTTGCTTCCTGCTGGGCACACCTGCTCTTTCTCTATACTCAGAGAAAGCTGCTCCTGCACTCCTGCTTTTAGCTATACTGATGAGCTACACCAGCAACAGCTCAAAGTTCAAGGGTAAGGACAAGCAGCATATCCAATCCAGCAGCAGGAGGAGGTATTATCAGTATATCAGCACCAGCTCATCAGAGCCCTGATCACTCTGCTACTTACGCCTGGGCTTTCGACAGTCTTCTTTAATCACATCAAGGGTCACCTTAAGCAGCTCCTTATCATGGTCAGTCACCTGGCGAAAAAAAAGAAGAAACTGGCATTTTCCAGCAGTCTCTTTCACAGTAGATGGCCTGGCTGTTGGAAAGCAACCCAAGGCCATGATGTGTTCTAAGCTAACAGTGTCATAACTACTTTCTGCATTATATACTGCCCCAAGATTAGTAATGAACCTCAAATCTTCGGTTATTATTTTCACTACTATTAGCAGCATCCATGAGTCAGGTGAAGAACATGATACAACAGAATTCAACCCAAAGGAGAGTGACTGACTCAGTAGAACACCAAGCTTCAGCCCACTTCAATAAGGAGAACTGTTCCAGGTCACAGATTTCAGTGAGTTCAGCTGCATCAGCACAGTTTGGCAACCCAGGGAACACAGACTGAACTTGGACAACAACTCAGTGGGTGATAGAGAGGTAAAACCAACAATGAAGTAAACTGCAGTACTTCTGAGTAAACAGGGAGCACTTGGATGTCCAGCTTCTCTTTCTGAAACATTTCTACTATTCCTACAATATTTCTACTGTTTCTACTGACCTAAAAATCATACCCTGACTTTGTTTGCAACCACAGATTAGTTTCTTACGTAGTACAAGTCCTTGGAGCTACTAGGTTTCTGGAAAACCACTCCTTTGTCTTGTAGCATCTTTATTGCTTCCTTAAAAGCACTGTGAATCCTTTTGGAACTGGAGTTACTTTTTGACTTCACCTGGATGGGAAGAAAGGAATGAAGCAGATCGTGAGAGATCTCAACTCAAGTTACCAGCTAAAGCTCCAGAAGCTTTCAAGAGAAAGGTCCTCTTTAATGTGAATTTTGTTACACATTTTTCTTCATTTAGTAATTCACAAATCATATCTGTTATGTATGAACCAACCAATATCCCTGAGCTTTAAACAAGACCCAAACACCGGAGGCTTGTGCCATTCTTTAGGAACCGCAATCTCTAAACTTCCATCTTTGTATTTAGCTGCTATTTGCTTATGTACTGAGAACTCTTTTTTGGGATAGGATTGTGATGCTTGCAGAGCATTTGACTATTTAGCTAATCAAGTTTTGTTCACATTCAGAGTTTTCCTGGTAATGAGGGTAGGAAGATAGGAAGATCAGTGTTTTGTAAGGTGATACTCAGAAGGAATCCAAGTGCTGAGGACTGGATTCCCATCTCCTGATTTCAAACAGGGAAAGAAGAAAATTGACAAGGACAGTATTTGTTTCATGACCCCTTCATTTCCAAATTTTTGCAAACATTCTGCTCATTCTCTCAGGAGCTTCTTCATAGCCTAATGAAATGAAAGGATAAAGAACATGCATTAAGAAATTAAGACAAGTGTATGAGATAAAGGAATAAAGGATTCTGTTTTGAGGGCAGGTAGGAAATGAGTTTCTTAAGAAAGAACAGTGTGCCTGGAAATCCATAACTGAGGAGGTTATATAGAACACAGGGCTCTGTGTCTGGGACACATCTAACAGAGTAAGAAGGAAGGAAGGAGGAGAAGGAAAAAACCCAGGGGAAAACAGGATTTGTTTGGAAGTAGAGCAGAGTTAAGACAGTGGAATGACAGAGAGGGAAGTAGAAGGAAATAAAGTATCAGTTGTGGAGAGGGGAAAGTGTGGGTATATAAAAGCAAGACCATGATTTACTCTTCTCCATCTCCATCTGTCCTACCATGTCCTGCAACCTTCCATTCATCTACACAGACTGTTTCAGTTCCCCAATTGTTGTTTTCTCATCTGTTGGAAGCACACTGTGCTCCCTGTGGTTTTCTTTAACAAGAAAGCTAAACTGCTTCCCACAAACCAACATGTGATAAGGAGCACCACACCAGAGCAACCAAAGCAAGATTTGCCAAGCCATTTCTTCAACTACCACCATAAATGCTCCCACCCTGTTCTGAACAAAGGTTTCAGCCTTCACAAATCCTATTTCACTCCCCAGAAGCATGCACAGAAGCCCTGGGAATGAAGCAGGTAACCACTACACACTCGAATGAATTCATGTGAATATAACCACGCGAGCAATGGAAGAGTATCTTCACACAAAACATTCATTCAATACGTTTGCAATTCTCAAGTGACATTCCAGCTGATTCTAAGCCTGGAAGCTGATGTGCCTAACTGGGAATAGCGCAGAAATCCAAAAGGGATAGTGCATCACAAGTTTCTCCAGCCTCTTCACCATATCAACAGGCCATAATCACATCTCTCTCTGTCCCACAACAAGTAACTCTCTTTTTCCTCTCAAATCAACAGTAAAAACTAATTGCCAAATAGTTCCATGTAATAATTATTCTAGAACAAAGGTTATTATTCTCAGTTCAGTTTTTTCTGTTTCAGACTGAAGGACTTCAGTGCCCTGAAAGTTTTCTGTCCACCACAGCGATCAGTTTGCATAACAACAGAATCTACTTCTAATTACAAATTTGACCATACTTCTGGACAGGATTCCAGTCATGGCATTAATACCACTACCTTATTTCTCTTCATAGTGCTTCTTCTGATGAACTAAAGAGAAAAATATAAAATGTAACAGGAAGTGAAGAGTGAATATTTTCTCATGGGAAACCATATTCTCATAGCCACATGTAAAATGAAGAGACTTTGCCTCTCACTCAAATGCAGAAATAAATCCTCAAGAATGTGAGAAATTGCTAGCAAAGCAACCAGCTCAAGACTCTGATCAATTTTTAATGTGAAAGCAAACATTTGGGGAGAAAAATGATAAAAATATCTCCAAAGAAGCACAATAATTATTCAGTTTGGCTTAACAGTGAGATCTTGTCAGAAAAGGGAGATAATTAAAAACAGACTCTGTGTGAACTGACACACAGCTCAGCCTGGATGGATACTGAAACAGAATCACTAAGAATGCAAGTCAAGGCATTGACAGGGTGAAGGCAGGGAGGCCTTATAATAAGTAAGCAGCTGCTACATATCAGCGCCCTCTCATATGTGCTGCAAAGTCCAAGGGAAAGGGCTCCATGGCAGGACTGTTCCTGAAGAACAAATGAGAGCTTCTGCACACTTTAATATTATCATATTATATATTAATATAATATTATCATGAAATGACAGGAAAAGTTTGGGGTTTTTCCTAGTATGCTCTAGAACATGCTTTCTCCTCTCCATTCCTCTGGGTAAAGCAACAACTGAGTTGCTTTTTTGAACACAGTCTAAAATTGCTTAGTCTGTTCTTTTGCTCCACCCAAAGCACCTCCAGCATCTCATCCTGCAAACTGGTAAGTCAACAGTACTTCTTCCCAATACCTTATCACTTTTTCTTATGCCAAACTGGCCCCTGATTTCCTCTGGACTTGGATCTTGCTCCGAGCCAATGTACACCTAAGTTTGTGATTTAGTTTACTGAGTAGATATCTGCAGGGGACTGAACATGAGGCTATACACAGAGAAGACATTTAGGACTATGAAATCCTGTGTGATTTCACATCCCTGGTTTTACTTCAGGAGGAGATTGGAAAATGCTTGCATTTCAACAGTTATAAAGATGTATTATAGCCATTAGCATAGTTCCTTCCGAGTCACAGCTTATTAGCCATCACTTTACTTTTATAAAGCTTTCATCTCACAGATGTTAAGTAGTTTAGCTGCTGATCCAAAGCATCAGCAAGATTTGAATCTGAATTTCAAATGTACTTCTCACAATGTTCACACCTCTGCATTTTTGCAAAGTGCCCCCTTGGGCATGCCTTAGTTTCAGGGTGCACCATGTCAGGTTCTCTATAGTACTAACAGCAGGGGCTTCCCCCCTCTCCCAAATCATGTCCTTTCAAATAAATTAAGCTGCACACCACAGGAGCATTCAGAAATCATTCATCGCTTTTGCAAAATGTGTGTGTGTGTCCTGAGATAGAAGCAGCTATTAAATAATAATTTTACCATCACTACCCTCACTCCCAAGACCAGCCAAGGACTCTGTAGCAAAGCCAACAGAAGAATCTATGTCTCCAGCATTAAGTTGGTATTTTAGTCAATATATTCCATCTGATGAGTCTTGCACAGCTTAGTGGGCTGATGCTGTGCAACCAGTTATTCTCAGATCTTTAAAACAAGACAAACTCTCTGTACAATCAATAACAGGTCAGAGACTGAAGTGGTACAGGAATTAGTCAGTCTGTTCAAAACACTGAAAGCATGTAACCTTTGACTCATTATGAATCACAACACACCCTGATGATGTTAAAGTTTCCTGGTATAACCACACACGTGGTTCTACCCGTGGAATCACCCTTGCAATTTCTCCTGCAACATTTAATCCTTGGTTTAGGCAGGTGACAATTTCAGTAATAGTGATTCTGGACATGTCAGTCCTGATGTCCTATAATAAGCTTTGCAATATACATATTTAAAGCAGCAGCGAAGCCTCCTCAAGAGGCAGAAAGACAAGCACATAGCAGCAAAAACATAAATGCACAACACCTACAATACAATGTACAGGGTATATACAGTGTGAGCAACACTGTAAAACTCCCTGCTTTAACTACTTGTCAGTGCTGACCTTGAGATAACATTCAAATCAAGAGAAGTACAAACAGCACACTCTGGAAAGCAAAACTCAAGTTACGTGTCCAAGCTAGTGACATAAACAGACTGGAATGGTAACACTAAAATAGCAAACTATAAAACACACTATATGTGATGCATGGAAGAAGTGCCTTAAAATGGCTATTCAATACTGGCTGGTTGCAAGTATTTAATCCAGCTGAGAAAATGAATGGATCCAGTTCACATGTAGAGTTTTCTTTGAAAAGGGAACCTAAGGCTTCTCCATTTGCCAAACATAACTGCCTACGTCTGGCAAGTACACTCTCGAGGTTCTCTAAGCACAAAATTACTTTATCTGGTTTTGCTTGTAGTCTTCCTTCTGGTACCCACCCCTCCAGTCTCAAAATTCAGTTGTTTCAAGGGATAAGGAAAAGGCTGAAGCTTAGGGACAGAAGGGACACTGACTATGTGAAATAAAGCTCCACTGGCCCTAAAAATCACAACAGATTTGTGAATTTTTAACTATTTTTAAAAACACCAAACCTTCCAGTTCTCGTGCCCACTCTCTGTAGACTATAAAATTAAATTCCCCCTAGCATAAGCTTGAGAAGACAAGGTGATTTGAGTTCTGCCATGTGCATATGCTGGAGGGAAATTTATTCTGGAGAACCAGAAGACTGCACTGCTGGGGATCCATTAGAACTGGAACTAGGTATTGTAGGACATGTGTGGGATGTGTAGTTGCTGAAAAGAAACAGAGAGATATTGCCTACCTCAAGCTATCCCAGCTACCTCCTTCCATCTCTACCCACTGCTCCACTCCACTGGCAGTGATGCCACAGCAGCTCACCATCTCCCTGGAAAAAGTATTCCATGGGGAAATACCCTCCCACTATGATGAACATTGCAAGTACTTTAAAAGTTGGGAAGGAGATGAAGGGGGTACAGCACATCTCCTGGGATCACAGGGAAAGGAAAAGAAAGGCAAAAAATAGTTTAGCAGCAACTGTGCTCTAGAACACTGAAATCAGGATTTTAAAAAAACAGTTATACATTCAAATAACTCATCCTTTCACATCCAGGAGAAGTGCAAGAAGTGAACAAGTGTGCACATTGTGGTGTGGCCTAATTAGTTCGGTCCATTCATCCAGCTCCTGCCCTGCCAAGTAGGAATGAAATAACACTGTTCCACATCAGCAACACCATTTATCCTTTTGGTTTGAGGGCAAAGGAAAACAGAAGACTACAAAAGTGGAAAGAAAGGAACAGGGACAGAAATCAGATCCATTACATTTATTTTAGTGGCTCAAACTGGGTACTTGACCCATTGCAATTATGAGAAGTGACACCTTCTAGACACAGAGTAGAGGAACAACAAAATGCAACTCCAGAGCATTACTAGGGACTTCTCTCAAGGCATTAAGGCTACTTCACAACTGCAACTTCTGCAAAGACAAATAAACCTCTTTGAAAGAAATGAACACCAATGGGCAATAGAGAGAACTTCAATTTCTAAATAAGCATCTGTGTGCCCAAATTCCTGGGACATATACTCACACCCTTGAATCACGGTCAGGAGAAACTATTAATTATTATGATAGCTCTTCACGACTGCTAACCACAGTGATGCTACTTTGTTTTTCTTGGTTTGGGTTGTTTTGATCAGGGTTTCTTTTGGTTGGTTGGATTTTTGTTTGGTTTGAGTTTTGTGGGGGCAGGTCGAGCATTTCTATATTTGTTCTGTACCAGTTCCTACTTTAAATGGCTTTGCAAGTTATTTATCTTGATCTTTTTATAAATGCTGAAACTTCTAAGATGGAAGCTTCCAGCATTGGTCACAATCACCACTATTTCCCTTAATGTCAGGTGTTTGGGAATGTGTTCTAAACTGCTCCAGCTAGTTTAGAAAGTACCCTGTCCCATGCTGGATAATCTAGTATCAAACTTTTCTGTCAAAACTGAGAATAGCTCCTGTCAGTGTTAATATCAATGTTTGGTTTAAAGCAAACTGAAAAAAAACGCATTGAAAAACCCAAACACACACACCCCTCCATCTATCCGGAAGCAGCTATCAGCAGCAGTTCAACAAGGCTACTTTTCATTATTATTCAACTTCATCTACAAGGGACTGTTTTTTGTGTTGTCTTTGGGATTTTTTTAAAGAATTAAACAAACATCAGAAGTCAACATAACATAGCACTTAACATTATGGTACACATCAAAATCAAGCAGTGAAAATGACTGCCAGGGGTTTATTTCTCTACAGAAAACTGGAAAGTAAACACGTGAGTCAAAACACTCGGGTTAAGTTTCAGTTGTCGTTACTATCATGGTCAAAGACGTAACTGTTAGTTTTGCAGAAATTTACTACTTCAAACCAGTTGAGAATCTGGTTTGTAATCTATGCAACTAACACAGAGTAATATAAAGCCATTTTACAAAATTGTTTTTGTTCTGCTTCCCATCCTGCAGTTGATCAAGAACATATTAATCCACTGGAAAGTTTCTTAACAGTTTGGTTACATGCAACTGCCTGTGAACTGATTTCAGTTTAATCTCACCTTCTGATTCTTTCCATCATGACCTTTCACAACTAGGGATTTCCAACAAGAGAAACATGTAGCAGGGAGCACTGTTCATCCACTCATCATAACCTTCTTTTGAAAGCTACACCTCTACTAATGTACTGAGCTTCAAAAGAGAAACAAGACAAAGACTTTTTCTCCCTTCTCCTGATCAAATGCAGCATCTCAAACATCTGTCCCAAAGAGCTTAAGCACCTTAAAATTATATTCATTTCTGACACTGTCACCATTTACAAACCTAAATAAGGCACTGCCTGTTGCAGGCTGCAAAGTTGCCTAGCCCTAACCCAAGATTACTCCTAACAACATAATATTCTTTCATGGCTTTCTCCAGCCCCATTTTATGTCTCAAATGACAAGGTTTCCTCAAGCTCTGTAAATAATTCATGCATAAAGCTAAAGCACCTGTGGTTTTTGAATACTCTGAAGACACTACTCTCTTACCTGTTTGTTTATGCTTTAAAAATGTACACGGTATTATCTCCCCCCACTAAAAACGTGGAATAGGTATATTCACTCACCTCCTGACAGCTGGAGCTGGGTGGATGCACTCCAGCCAGTGACACCAGGGTATCAATTGTTTCCAGCTCCTGCTGGTAAAAGGTCTGAATTCGGTTTTCTAGTAGGAAGCCTTGCATTTTCTCATGCAGCGTATGGATTGAAATATTCTGGCCACTACAAGGATACAAAGAACATGTCAAAAGGTAAGAAATGTTTTTTAGAACAATTACCTAGAGTCAGCTCACTAGACTGGTTTTCAAAGGTCAGAAAGTATTTTACCGTCCTCAAAGAATCTGACTTCAAATCCTTAATTAAACCATTTTTACATGCAATAAATGTTCAACTCTTCCTCTTCAAACATTTGCTGTAACAGTGTTGTGATTTTAAGACCTGCAGTCACTTAAACCACACCACATGCATCAGACCTGCCAATATGCATCCACCTATCCTTAACCTGAATACAGCAATGGGTGTTTGACTCAGTTTATCGAGGTTATGTATTTGTGATTTGACAATGAAGCAGAAGTTGAGAGCATTTCAATGGAATAGCTTCTTATCCTTACATATAAAACAAAATCAGGCAAGGACACTTCTCCATCGACTCTGCTGACCTCAGCCCTAAAACTTGCTCAAAACCTCATATCTTTTCACTAGGTGTAGGAGGTCTGTACACAGTATTTTACTACTTTCCTAATATTCACTTTGGTTCAGCGTTATATTTCTTTTCTCATATTATGGACAGGTATCTCATCTGTTTGGACCATCAATTGTTTGGGAGAAAAGCAGACTGCTACTATATGTTTATGCAGATAATAAATCACGGTTAAAGCCTGTTCTATCTTTCTCCACAGTTATCATCATAACAAATAAACAATTACAAAATCCCACACTTTGCCCCAAGATGAGTCTGGATACTGCATTTACCTCTGTCCTTCCTCAGGGCATTGGAAAGGTTTATCATAAACTTCTCTATAGAGACAGGGGAGCTCCAGCATTCTTGAAATCTGAACATCATACACAGGATCATCCACTTTATCTGGAGTGGGACAAAGAACACACAGACTTGGCCAGGGCTGCCATACCAATTTTTTAAACAAGCAAACCTAAGGCAGCACAACAGAGCTTCACAGCCAGTATTAAACTGGCAGATTTCGTTCACTGCTTCTTTAATAAAAACAAAACCACAAATGCCACTCCTTCTTTCAAGTTTACAAGGAGGTAAACAGCCTGTTGTGATGCATTGCAGCTTATGCTTTTGTCTGACGACTTATTTAACCAGAATTTATGGTCTCTATTTTACCTTTCAGCAGCCATTATCCATTAAACAAAGCTAACGCACAGTAAGAAGCTTTATTTGGACCAAAGTGAAAGCAATTTAGAGGCTATTCGAATTGCGTGGCTCCCTTTGGTATTATTGTCAGCCTTTGAATGGGTTATATAATCATAAATCTCCTGTCTGCAAAGGAATTTTGAATTCCCTCTCAAATTCCAGCTAGAGCTGAAAAATCCAGAGGGTTTTTTGAAAAGACAGGCTTCTTCCCACCAAAGAAATAATGTCAGTATTATCTGCGAAAGACTTCACTGGGGAAAACCAACTCTTACACAACAGCACAGATGTGGAACAGAGAAGTTATGTAACTGAAAGATCTGAGGGTATAAACAGTGGACTGCAGAGCCCAAGGAGCTGTCAGGTGCAGAGGCAGCACCTGCATGCAGATCTGTGCCCGAGTGACTGAAGACAAGGAACACTTCTCAGTCACTCTGCAGAGCCAGGGAGTTTAGGAGGATCTGGGATTCAGTGGAACACTGTGCCCACATGCTGTTGCCTGTCCATGGAAGGGACTGCACAGGCTGTGACAAACAACAGTCATTTCTCCAAAACACCTAACACCCCTGATGAAGTGGGACATAAGAGATCCCCAAGCTCCCTTCCCATGGGCTTTGGCTGGTCTACTTCAACACAAAGAAATGTGGCAAGCAAGTCACTCTAGCTGATACCAAACCACAGTGTCTGCATAGTATTCTTATATGCTTGCTTGTCATCTTTCACAATTTTTCTAGGAATTTGCAGGCAATCTAATCCCACATTAAGCAGTGTGGCTTCTAACCTCACACTGCTTCAACTGAAATAAAGATATACAGATGAAAACCTCTTTAGAAGAATGCGATGCCAGAAAATAAAGTGGAAAATATTCAATTCATTACATACAGTTTAGATATTTTCAGATTCAGGCAACTGAGTTAGTTACATAGGTCACAGATTCCTAACACTCACAAAAACATGAAGCATGAATTTCTCTTTGTTGCCTATAGGTTCGGATGTGACCTCTGACCCTGATGACATCCCCGATCTCCAGCTTGGTTTTCTGGCTCACTGCTTCTTGGAGTTTCTTCATCTGTTCAAGCACAGTAAGATTGCTGAGCATGCTTGGATGACCTACAAGAAATGAGGGAAGGGAGATCTGTCATTAAAGTCTAGAGGACTGTCCTTTTGTGTTCATCCACCTAAGCATCATGGGAGTCATAGTATTAAAAAAGGGGTAAGGTCCCAGGCACCATGTGTCCTGGGTAGCAAAACCTTTGGGTCACAAACTTTGCAGTATTATATATATTTGAGAAGTTCACCTGGGGAATGTATAAAAGGAAGAAGATATTGATTTAACACTGAAAATGTCATAGATAGGTTGCAAAATCAAAACATTAATTTGGAATGCTTTTTGTCACTGTTTGATCTAAAGTGGAAGAGAGGAGAACTGAACATTTTACATAAAAGAAGAATGAGTCATCTGAGGTGGGTCCAAAGCTTTCATGAGATGCCATTTGATGTCTACACTGAGGTGAATGCAGCTTGTCAGAACTTCACATTTATGTAACACACCTTTGGAGAACAATAAATTCTTCATAACTCAAAACCTGATTAATAACCCAAGTATTCCTCATCACAACTATAGAAGGCTGGATGAAAGCTTCCTGTGCCCTCTAGGAGCTTTCTCTAGAAGGTAGAAATGCATTAATTTCCATTATTGACATAGTGTTCATCCAAGCACTACTGCTATAAAATAAAAACTCATGGCTGAAACAAGCCCTCTTGGCCCTCATTCTGTTTCAAGCAGTATTTCATGCACTACCTTTTAATGAATTTAAGGTCCTCACAAAAAAACTGATTTGGCTGTGTCTCCCTTATGCTAATATTTTTTGGAAAGCTGTGTCTGAACATTACCTCTCTAACATGAGAGCTGTCTTCTAGGTTCCAGCTGGGATTGTTTGTATCACTTGTCATATCATTGTTAAATGTAAGTATGAACTGTCTGTCTGTATCAATGGGCTTGTTCTACAGACATCAGAGTTTTTAACTTTTACATCAAGCTTTCCTTTCTCCATTCTATGCCTATGTATTCCCAACACTGCAGATGACACTAGTAACATTTATTTCAGAAGGATTTGATCAGCTCCATACTAGAGTTGTCAGTCTACTACATAGGCTTCCACAAAGATCCAAAGTAGAAAGCATTCTGCTCTTTGATCTGTATGAAGCACTGGGAGGAAAAGCAAAGAGAAAGCCAGACATGAGTGAGTTGTTCTGTTAGTGAGTGCAATAATAGATTCATTTCAAATGCACAATTACTGCATGTTTAGGACTTTCCCAAATTGTGAAAGGCTGCTGGCATCCTCCCACAGTGTTTTAAGCTACTTTCAAGTTAATTGCTAACTGTATATGTATGAGCAGGAGAATATGAATACAAACAAAGTGAAACCACTGCATGGCAAGTGCAGGCCAATGGATTTACTTTGGAAACAGAAGTTGTGGCACATTTCCAGCCTAGTCCCTCACTAGATGAAGTCACCAAAAGCACTGCAAGAAGAGAATTCTCTGAACAATGTCACAGCACAGAATTGAAATATCATATTACTCAGATAAGGAAAAGGCAGGACAGGACATAATGTAATGGTCTTATTGGCATCATCATTGAACACAGCACAAAAACTATTATGAAACTCCCAAAATGGCCCAGGCTGTAGGATATGATGGTTTAAAAGTATTTAAAAAAAAAAAGTTGAATAGTTGAATTTGCTTTTATGCAAGTTTGATCACTTATTAAATTATGTAAGACAGACCTAAGTAAAACTGTACAGTCAAGAAAGGAATTATTTATCTGATAAATTACCTGAAAAAGGCATTTCTGCTATCATGGGATTTTTCCAACAGATGCAATTTATAACTCCAGTACTATCATCCACTGCAAAAGAATTGCAAGAATTACAGAGTAAGAAAGCAAGTAGTCATGTTCCAAGAAGTGAAGGTACAGTGATATGTAAGGAGACAACTGCCAAGGATATCTCGTTCCAACCAGTTAGAAAGGGAAAGTGGGTGCCCAATCCCTACTTACACCTCTGAAATAATTTCCACAGTTGTTTCAGTCATGGAAGTAGCTCAACACCAGATGTGCTTATGTGCATGGTCAGCAAAGTAACAGGTATATTCTCAAAGAAAGATTAAACACTAATTTAAATGAAGAGGCTTCAGTACACATATTGGATACCAAAGGGTTTTAATCTCATTGAGAAGGTCAGAAGAAGAATCAGTGTTGAAAGCTGAAGCCAGACAAATTAAAACAGGAAACCAGGCACAAACCACAGAAGCATTACTGTTACAGTGAGAAAAACAGCACTTCAACATTGGAGCATACAACCACATGAACAAACCAGAAGTGCTGCTACCTCCAGCTGCATTGGTTTCTATGCTAATACTGTGCACAAAGTCTGCTGGTCTTTCCCATACAGGAAGATGTCCAGAGAGCAGAAAGGCAGTTCCTCTAGCCAGGAAGGACAGAAGACAGCACGTGCTTGTGGTTCTGCTCTAGGCCAGGAATTCCCAACCTAAAGTACAGGTACTGGTGGCATGCATGCCACTTCCCTTGCTGAAAAAGCTGAGCACCTTCTCCTGAGCACAGGAGCTATCCAGCTTTTCCTGTTTTGCTAGTAGCCAATCAAAATAAGTTTTATGGTTTCTGCCCCAGGCACTGCATTGTCAATGACAGCAGAAAAAGACAAAACACACAGGAAACTAAAAACTATCTGAAGAATCAATTGTTCTAAGATCAAACCACTGTATGTAGATGGCCTGTCCAAAAAACACTCTCCAAATAGAAAGGCACTAAATGTCTGTCAAGGATCATCCAGCCAACTGTCCAAGCACCTTTCTTCTTCCATGTAACCATCTCCAAGACTGAGATTCCTCACAAATGGAAATCTGCAATTTTCTTCTGCTTCTTAAACCAGAATCATGACTAAAAAAGTAACTGCAGTGTTTACCAGGAAGGTGCTGATTGCTACCTGCAGTCACTTCCTCTGGGAACCATAGCATCAAAGCAAAATGCCTTTGCATTGTCTGACGTGTTTTGAAACAATCTCCCTATTTGGGGGGTCTAATTTCAAATCATTGTCTTGCCTTCCTGTTTCCCAGTAGTTTAGCTGCACATTCCTATTAACAAACATACAGCATTTATAAGAAGCAGGCAATTCCAAATTCCATCCCAAAAGTATGCTCATCTCTGCTATATCCCTCTTGAGCTGCTCTGGCTGCAACTATTTAGCAGCTTTAATTTTGTACTAGAGCACAGATAATAATCTAGCCGGTAGGATTTCCTCTCCTTGGTACAGAAAGAGAACAACTCTTTCAGAAGGAGTCAGAACTCACATAAACCATGCCAAGTCAGCAATGAGAAACAGGGCAGATGACATTTCACTGTTATGTTCCTGCAGCTTCTAGATGTTGCAGCTTGCGACTGGCTGGTGCACCAACCGAGACAGACATGTTTCCTAAGAAGTGCTTGGAAACAAATCAAACAAGACTGATGGATTAGGAGGCTAGACTCCTCCTCCTCCTCAATATAACAGCTGAAAATGGTGTTCTGGAGAGATTGACCTGTACTTGACCACACAGAGAATCTGGTAGCAGAACAATGTTCTGAAACAAAGTTTTGACAGTTCAGAGATAAAAGCTTTGAGCAAAAAGACAAGTAACTCCTGAAGCACAGATGAATGAGAACTCTTGCTATTGTATTCTAATTAGACAGGAGCATGTTAATCTATTTTAAATGCACTCAAGGGGTCTACAAGCTTTTGAAAACTTCCTGTGCTCCCTGTGCTGCCCTTCCTCATGTCTTTGGGTTTAAATTTTTGTTTATTTGGGTTTTTTGTGGGCTTGCTTTTTGTTTTGTTTTGGGGTTTTTTTCTGATTTTTGTTTGTTTGGGTTTGGTGGTTTTTACTTACTTATTTGAGTGGTAGCACTCTCAAGATAATTGTGTTTGCTTTTATTTCTTTATGATAAAAAGGGCATGGTTCTTGTAAGGCCTGCATGAATCTATTCAGATCCTGGTGAGATTTTATGCACTTGTTTTTAAGGCAAGTGTGTTTCAGCCTTTCAAATGAGTTCTGGAGTATATGGAAAACCACATGTGATGTTTGGTTTCATTAAAAAGAAAAGTTGAAAAAAAAAGAGGTCAGAAAGGTGCGTTAGCTAAAATATGAGCTTGGCCTAAGCTACATTTTAATTAGATATCCTTCTAACTGATCATAATAATAGCAATAAACAATCAAATCAAAATGTCAAAATCAGGGTTTAGATAGCATGCATTTTTTGTTTTTTAAGCCAGGAAAGAGTCAATTTCCTCTCTTCTACCATGATTATTTTGTCACCAGTTCTGGCTGTATGGTTTTCAGCAGAGAGGACCTGAGATTCTTTAAAGCGAGCAGTGTGCATTCTGACACAGGCAGATAGGAAATGCTGGGGGGGGATCATGTCAGAGACACAAAGGCATTTCAGTTCCCTATCAGACAAAAAGTACAAAGGGGGAATTGCTCTGTAAGCCACTTCTAAGCACATGGAAAGTGAGTAAGTCCTGAGCAGTGTGCAGCACTCCATCTGATGCAATGCCTGCTCCGTGACTCACCACCCAGAGCCTGTGGAACTCAGAGATGCAAGAAGTTACAAGCAGGAAACTGTCTAAGAAGTTACAATTTACCATAGGCCTGAAAGGCAGTGCAGGCTCGGGAGGGGCACCCTGGCAGATAGCCTAAAAGCTCAAACCAGGAACTGCTGGAACAGAGTTGGATGTGGAAGGACAGCAGGAAGCCAAACTCACCAAGCTGCACTTAAAGGTCAGCTGATCTAACACTAAGGCCTTAATTCCACTACTTTGCAGTTTCTTTTTCTGTTCTTCCATTTTCTGTCCCAGTCAAACATTTTCAATAAGTTTATATCTGAACTAATGCTGAGAGCAGCATGGGAAACCTTACCCATAGAATTGTTCTTGTCTTGGTCATTTTGATTCTGTCTTCCTCTGTTCTCATGAAGTGGTAACTGCATTTGCATACTAGTGCAATAAAAAAATAATAGCTGATACTCAGTTTACATTTCAACACCTCATTACATCATCAAGTACGTCTCCACTTCTTAACTTAGCTGCTTGTTTACCCTGTGCTACTTTGAGTCTCAGAGAATCTTGTGCTTCAAAGTATTTCCTGGCAGCTCATTATTTAGCAGAACAGAAAGACAATAACAAACATTCAGGAATTCAACTTAAGAAACCCAAAATGTAGAAAACATCCACTCTGAGAGACCTGCAAGGAGAGTACAGAGTCACCTCTGAGCAGCCGCACCCAGTGCAGGGTATGCTGTGTGCACCAGCAGTCAATGCTGCTCTGCAGCAATATGTTGCAAGTGCAGGTGCTGTGGAATCTGGGACCTGGTTAAGCTGTCAGATATATCTTCACAATACTCCTGTGTGTCAGCAAACTGCTGCCGACTCAATTTTATAAGTGAGGGAATTGGTTAAGGAGAGGCACTCTATGACTCCATCAAGTGGAAACCCACAGCAGAGGAAGACACTGGGCACAAGGGCTTCAATAGGATCTGTGTGTTTGGCTTCCTGTTCCTACTGTGAGGTGACCTCCCCCACCTTTTGAAACTTGCCACATCACCACTCCTCCACTCTGCTTTTCCTCCAGATGAAAAAGACAGCTGAACAAAATGACAGTCAGATGTTCCCATGTTAATAAAACTGTCTGAACACTGGGAAAAGCAATAGGGAGGAGACAACTTCCAGCTGGTGTTGGCAAGGATTGGTATTATGATGCTTGAGTTAGATTTGCTAAGACTTCTGTGCACCTAAACATAAACAAGCTCCTGACTGCTATTAAAGGCTGGCTCCAAGATACAACAAAACATATAAAAAGTCAGAAAGAATTCCTATGGTTCCAAAAAGGAAGAAGTGCTTTCCCATTTGCAGGCACTGTTAAATCTCTCTCTATCCGACCAAAGGAACTGCACATGCATGTGAAGAAAGTGGTGGAATACAGTGACAAAGCAACAAACAAAATCAAAATTTTCTATACGACCCCAAAACAATCAGTTACTCTGTTTTAACGACTTGATTCTCTACTTTTGGAGATGAACAGTAGCTTCCCTAGGTCTGCCAAGTAATCTGAGCTGCAGATATACATAATATTAGGATCAAAACATGGTTGTTTCAAGAACAGACAATGATCAAATAATGAAACCTTTCAGTTCTAAAAGTAACTAAGATTAGAGGGCTGGTAAGTGCAAGAAGAAAGAAAGGAAGACACTTTTCTTACCTCCATAATTATAAAAGGCATCTCTCTCCTTCGTTAGAACCACTATCCCAACGACATCCACCTGCCTTATTGGATGTCCATTATAAAAGAATATACCTAGGCACAGAACATAATTGATAAGTGAAATTATTTCTTTCAACATCCTACCCTACATAGTCATATTTGTCAGTAAAAACTATACTTTCTTACATATTTAATGTATCTTAAATTATACAATGCCTAGTCACATGAAAAATCCCCTGGATCACTGAGGATTAGGAGGACTAAAATCAAAAAGTATCAGCTCTACTTAAGATACCAAAAACTAGCTTTTGTAGAGTGTCAGAACTTTATTAACCTCCTGTTTCCTTGCATGTTTGGATGTGAAAATCAGTTGGTTTGCTGCAGGCATTAAGGGGTTTTTTACATTTTTGTTTTGCTGTTTCATTTGAGTTTTTGTTTTGTTTTGCTTTGTTGTTTGCTTTGGGGTTTTTTTAATATATCTTCATCAGCCTTCAGAATAAATAATAGAACACAAAGGAAGCAGTTTGAGCTTCTCACAATGCAGCTGTTCCTGATTAAGGCAGAGCCTCCAAAAGGAAAACTAACATAATTCTGTCTTTCATTTCTAGAAGAACAGGAGCCATGGGGGCAGGGGGAAAGAAACAACCCTCTCAGACTGCGGAGTACACTAGTGCAGTCATTGTGGACTGCATCCTGAACTGCAGTTTATGAAATAACACGTTCTAAAAACATCCCTTCAAAGCTATTTTTGTGTATCTACAAAGATAACTTGAATAACACATGCAAACATGTCCAGGAAACTGTGAGAAATCAGAGCCCAGTGGACTCTGACAGAGCTGAAGTTGCCTCATTCTATAAGTCCTTTCAAGAGAGTGACAAATGTTAACAAACACCAATGTAAACATTATACACTGAGGCTTCACAGTCCACTAGCAGGAGGATAATAGGGCAATAAGCTCCAGCTATACCCTGGGCTGGCTAGTTTTCAGTGAATGAGTTTTCTTCAGTTTTTGAACACTGCTTTACTGAAATATGCCATCTGGGATGTTCAATAACTGTCTTCTGAAAACTAGATAACTCGAGGGACTCAGAAAGGAACATTTGGCTCCAAACACTGTGGCAAGTGTTATTCTTACAAAG
>NW_008655476.1:34089-55037 GCF_000695815.1 Acanthisitta chloris
GGCAGCAAGCAGAAAAATGTTCTGTATAAAATAAAAATCAAACCCAAAATCCAAAAATAACTTGTCCTACATAGCTAGCAGCCTTAAATGAGCCTGGAATTAACACGAGGCAGACAAGGAACCCAAAGGTTTCAGAAGAAATTGTAGAGGACCAGCCAAGTGGCTCATAAAAGGGAAGTTTTGCTCATGAAAATCCACTGCAATGTTTTCAGAAAAATGTTCTGTATAAAATAAAAATCAAACCCAAAATCCAAAAATAACTTGTCCTACATAGCTAGCAGCCTTAAATGAGCCTGGAATTAACACGAGGCAGACAAGGAACCCAAAGGTTTCAGAAGAAATTGTAGAGGACCAGCCAAGTGGCTCATAAAAGGGAAGTTTTGCTCATGAAAATCCACTGCAATGTTTTGAGAATGCAGCTACTACTGTCACCTTAGATACGAATCCTGCAGTTACTGGTCAGGTCTGGCACAGGGAATGTTTAGCAGGTCTGTCCACTTTTCTCTCATCCCATTTCCTAGGGCATGAATAAACACTGCTATAGAAACCCTCAATAGAGATGCTCCCAGTGTCTGTAGTTATGCACTGAATCTTACAACATCTCTATAAAAGGTCTGGGCTAGTTTCAGGGTAAGTGTGTAGAGCAGAGACTCTACAGAGCTCCTGATTATGCAAGCAAGCAACATGTTATTATGTTCATTTCCGAGTTAGTAAGCTGAGTTTTGGCCAATGACAGAGACCAAATAAAACTGGTTCTCTCCATCCCCATCAATTCACATAGAACTCCACCCTTACTCTCCTAGAAACTACCCAAATTAATTGGAAAGATGAAATTATATTTAACCTATTAAAAGTTGCTGGACTTGGCCACTTCAAGGTATAAATTGTTTTTCCTGCAAGCTTATTTGTTCAAATTATGTTCATATTGGTAGCAATAAAAAGATGCTAAACATTTGAATCTATGGACAAACACATTCAGTGAAGATCCTAATAACCCAGGAAAGAACACATACAGTAATATGCTCTACCCACAACAGGAAGCCACAGCAGTGGTACCGCGGCTAGAGACACAGAGTCCTCTAGGGCAAGTGCTGGTCATGTCTTTACCAGCATTACTGAGCACTGAGCTGTTTGCCATTGCTCTAATTATTATTACCTTCTTTTATGCTATTTGTAGCTTCCCTAGGTTGTGGATAAGCTGTCACAATGCAGTTGTGCATGATAACGCTGAAAAAAAAGCTCATTTCCATGATGTGATTATGTGTTACAACTGAGTTTGACACCCACTCTCATTGCAAGGCTGCTAAGACAACACAATTGCTGTTTTTATCTGGGAGGCTTTCCAGCTTTCTTGTCACCATTTATAGCAGGAGAGTAATTGGCCAGGTTTACTGCTTTCCTCTGTGTTGTTTTAAGGGATTAGTCATCGTGGCATCAAATCCTAATGCTTAAAAATGGAAAGAAAAAACTCATTAGGTCATTCAGTCCATTCCCTCAGGGCGAATCCAAGACCATTTTGTACAGTAAATTCCTGGCAATCTGTACAGTGATGGCATAAACAATCCCAGTGAAGGGCATCCCACCTTTTTCCTGGGAAGGCTGCTCCATGGTTTCATAGATGTCATTCTAAGGATGTTTTTCCTGACATTCAGTCAGTGTTTCTTTCCATTCCTCCTAGTTACAACCCCTTGTTTTGCACTCACTCATTCTTAATTACCATTACTTAATGACTGATTTATAGTTAATCATATTCTTATCTTCAGCTGGTCTTTAAAAGCTCATTAAAGGCAGGAAACATTGACAACAAACACCTACATTCTTCCTTCCCCAAAAGTTTTTCTTGGTGTTTCTGTTGTGTTGTCATTTGTTGCCAATAAATAAGAAAGACATCTGGTTTGGCATATACACAGCACCAGGAGATTGAAAAAATTCAGGATGTTTGTTCTATGAAATTTCATTTTATTCTTAAAAGTTTGGTTTAGAAAATGATACAGGATTGCAAGCAAGCTGAGAGGTACAGAACACCAGATGCAGAGGGAGTGGAGAAAGTTTGCATGCACCAGTTGTAAAGGCTGATACCTTGATATGAAAGACACCACTTCCTCGGGATGATCTTTAGCAGAAAAAGGTAATAACAAAACTGAAAGAGTTCCCGAAACAGAAGTCAACTCACTTAAGTAAAAGAACAGGAAGAGAAGTGAGAAGGGATATTCAGGTGATTAAGAGGTTAAAAAAAAAGGAGAGAGGAGGGCAGGATTGTACTTTCTAGGACTGTTCCTGCTATCACAAAATGTTTGTTGGTATTTCTAAGGTTAATTATTCTGAATATATTTTTATGTGTGTATGTACTAATATCTAAGTCCAAACTACAATCCTACTCAGCTGACATTGCATTGGTGTGTATTTTGTTTAGAAACAAATAAAATATCTCTAATTGAAGCAGAACAGTTTTTACCAGATGCATTTGCTACATCGGTACTACTATAACACTCTTGTAAGACAGTTTAAAAAGGCTCCAAATAATACTCACTGTAGGACAAACATCAGCCACAGTCTGTAGCCTAATTCTTACAATGGATTTAAGACAAAACTCTCCCATCATGTTAAATGATACATATATATATATATACACATATATATACATGTGTATGTATGTATATATATATATATATATACACACATATATATATATACACCCACTGGGATTTGCAGTTTGTGAAGTCCCTATGTACATACAAATAGTTGCAAGAAGAGCAAAAAAAACACCAGTCCTCCATTTCTGCAAAAACAGCACTGCTGCTATCCTTGCTGTTAAAGAAAACCAAAGAATAACAACAAAACCTTCAAGGCAGAGCATATTCAAAAAGCCAAACAGATGTACCTTGTCTCTGTGGACAGAAAAAAAATATAAAGAAAGCAACACAAACAAAACACCAAAACTGAACTAAAGGCACAGACTCTGCTTAGGGTTTATTGCTTTTCCTCATTAATTCTAAATTGCTTGGGTTCCTCCCTGATTATCTTGCACCTTGTCAAGCTTCAGTTTGGAGCAACGAACCCTCCTACAGCAGAAAACATACTGCAATCTATTTAAAGTCTTTGTAGTGACATAGAAATTCAAGGTCAGGCCCATGTTGCTTCAGACAATATTCATATGAGGGTGACACTGGCTGAAGCCCAGCAGGAAACACACAGCAAAGCAGACAACTGCCAACAATGGCTCAGAAATAAAAGGTGTGGTGTAAGATTCAGCACAGATGCCAGAATTAACAACAAGATTATTCAAACATACAAAGAATGTCATAAGATCATAGAAAGTTAAAAGGTTGGAATGGACCTTAAAGATCACCCAGACCCAACCCCCCCTGCCCTGGGCAGGACACCTCCCACTAGACCAGGTTGGTGAAGGCTTTATCCAGCCTGGCTTTGAACACTGCCAGGGTTAGGGCATCTACAAGCTCCCTTGGCAACCAGTTCCAATGTTTCACCACCCTCACAGTAAAAAATGTCTTCCTAATATCTCATCTAAATTTCACCTCGTTTGATTTATACTCATTACTCCTTGTCCTATCGCTACAGTTCCTAAAGAAGAGTCCCTCCCCAGCATCCCTGTAGGCCCCTTTCAGACACTGGAAGGTATCTATGAGGTCCAGTACCTGAAGGGGGCTTACAGGGAAGCTGGAGAGATACCTATCATATCTAGAAATTAAGCAGACATAAACCTCAAAAACCTGTATCTGCTTACATTACATTATGTTAATATCCACAGGAAAAAGCAAAATAGACACACCCAGCAGTGTCATCAACTGTCAACATTTGGCAATAAATAAGCATAAAATCCTTCTTAAATGTTGAAGAGACAGTGAAAAGATGTAACACATATGGCCAGAAAGGACCAGCATTTTGTAGAATTAACTTTGTCAGAATATAACAAGTTCTTACCACACAAAGGAACACAACATCACCTGTAAAAGAGGTTCTGGATCCATAGATATGAAAGAAAGAAATCCATGGTAGTGAATACATTTTTGATTTTTCATATATATTTCACATACAACCTTTTGTTCTTAGAACTGTTAAAAGATAATAATATCACTTAGCTCAGGTGTATGGAAAACTCCTTTACTGATGTTCATAAAGCATTCTGCAGTCCCTTGATAAAAGCACAACACAAATCAATTATAATACTGTATCATAATCAGTACATATAAATACATACCTGGCACCTGTTTAGATTCTCTCATTTCTTTTATATCTTTAATATAAAGTCTTGCAAAGGCAGAAAATACAGGATCCATCCCCCAGTGCAGAGATGGTGTCTCTTCTTCATATTTCTTGGATTTAGACTGCATTCAAAACCTGAGAACACAGAAGGATTCGTAATTGTTTTCTACACAGGTGGAAAACTGTTCACCAATGTTCCAACTGAATGAAAAAATAGCTTGTGAGTTTACAAACAATAACACAGCAGAGCTGATGATGAGTTTATCTAATTCTATGTTATATTTCTTTATCAATATTTCATGTGTCACCACATGAAATATTCAAATTATCAATACTCATGATTTGTTTGAAGTACTAAGAATCGACAGCAACAGCATTTTCCCCTGTTCCTTCAAATGAAATAGAATTTCAGGGAGTTTTCCTCTGAATCCATAAACAGAGAACCAAACACAACACTCGGTTAAAAGAGCAAGACTGTGGGATACTAACTGGTTACTTTCTGTACACATGATTATTATTTCCCCATCATTCTCCTTCCCTCCCATAACATTTTGATTTTTCATTGTTCATCCTGTGCTTTAATGCAGTGCTGGGGAGGATGACTGTACATAAAATAAAAGCAGCCAGGCCTTCTTTATTTTGGGCGCAGAGTTTCCATTAAGCTGGAAATTGTTACTTTCTCCTTTTACCTCCAGATTTTGCTGTTTAATGCTTGCTATCTTCTGCCATTACCAGATCCACTTCTCTGCTTATCACAGTGTTGATGTCAAAAAAACCCCAGCACTCAATTCAGGGAGGATCCCTGTAAAGATCTGGAAGCTGAAAATACTTTCTGTTAGCTTCTCCTGTATGAAGAGCTAAATTGTTCCCCTAAAGCTTTCCAGGTCACCCTCGAATGGGTGGCAGCTCCTTACAGCTGTAAGGCAAAGATGGTAAGTAGACTGATTTTGAAGTGTGTGATAGGGCTGAGATTTGGCAGCTACAGCCTCATGGGAGGGAGCAGCTCCCTACTAGGGGCTGCCAGTGATCTCTGCAAGAGATGCTTCTGGCTACTAATGTAGCTAGAGAGGTAACATACCATGAATATGACCATAGAATCTTGCTGCTTTGAGAAACTACAGAGCTAGGATTCTGTATGATTTGTCTTTTCACACTGTAATTTGGAGCAAAACATAAAAAAAGGTATAGCACAACCTGCCAGAGTGTTGCTGACATCTGCTCTATCCTGTGGAAAGAACTGCAGATGACATTAGATTCATGTCCAACTTGGTTTCTTTAATCTATTATTTTTTTCTTAAGTAACTAAAGGTTAATGCTGCTTTGACCTTCCTTAGACTGGTCATGTCATTTATGAGATGTTGAAAATATTTGATTTAGACAGTTCCACCAGTAACTTCACCATTGAGTAACAAACTAAATAGCTTTGTTTACACTAGAATTTATGTCTCTCTCCTCACTACAGACAGCTTTTCCCAACCTTTTCTTTTTGCACCTGCAAGGTCTACTCAAAAACACCTCATCATCCTTTTCTCGCTCAAGTCTCCCCATGAAGCATCCTTTTGCTGTTGCTGAAATGCAGACACTGCTCAATAGAAATTTATAAACTAAGCTGTTAAGTGTATGGTCTTAGCACAAGCTGCTACTCCTCCATATGGCAGTTCTTCAGTTACTTGCTAGAGCCTGTGTCAAATTTAGACCATAAACTTTCCCAAGCAAACAAATGGTTTCAACCTGTATTATACTTAACATGCTCATTTTCTTAACAAAATTAACCTCCTCATCTCTTTTTGCTTGCAGTCTCCAGTACAAAGTAACATTCCTTTCTGCACCATGCCCCTCAACTTACTCCATGTGGTTACAAAGCTCATTCATAGCTCAGCACCTGGTTTCCTCCTAGACAGACTGAGCTAACATGGCAAAAAGAGAGAATCAGGTAACAAGTCTGTCTAGTCTTTTGCATTTTGGGTGAACAGCCCCTCATTGGGGCAAAAAAGCAGAAGTCACCCCTGCACACGTGTGCATCTGAGAGGGAATAAATGGTGCAGCTCCACCAGAGATTAAAAATATCTGCATTTTGGTATTTCAGTAAACAGTTGTCAAGTCTGAAATGTCAAGATGTTAACAGATCACTAGCCAGGAGTCCAAACAACACTTCTAGCTCAAATGAAGCATCTGCCCAAACTTTTTTCACTGCTTCCTTTTCTGAAGGGACCAGGACTTCTGCAGCAAAAGCTCTTTCTATCTCAGGAACTACTGGGAGTTAAATCTCAAATTCTGGAGCTTACTCCTCACTGCCAGGTGTTGTTACAGCTCTTCATGGGAGACATTTGCAGCCAACACATCTGTCTTCATGTACATACCACTCTGCTTGGTTCAAGTCTGCTTCAGACACACGAAGTTTTATCTTACAGATCTGACAAGGATTCTTCCACAAAAAAAGTAAATCATGCCCCCAGCACTATGAAGGCATCACAAGATTCCTTGAAGTCCACAGAACAAATTTGCAGAAGTCCTGAGTTACAGACATTCCACCTGCACCAGGCTGGGACAGTGAAACCACACTCCAGCCACTCACTCAGCAGCATCTGACAGGCCCGTGAAGGGCATTCTGCAGGGCAGTCACCGCTGGCTTCGTCATCTTCCCAATATCCCTCCCAATCCCTGCCACCACCCAAAGCCAAGCCTACTTCCTTTCTTCCCTCTCAAGTGGTCACTTGGTAGCTACATTTGAACAGTGATCTATTTAAAGCCAAAAGTTTGTGGTCAGTTGGAAGTAAAAGATATTTACAGCCTCCTGGATTTGCCACCACACGCTCCTATTACCAGCCCATTCTTCTCTGCAGTTGTCTGTTTGCTCCTATAGGAGCAAAGGAAGATGTTAATCCTTTCCAAAGTATCTATTGTTCAGTGAGTTTCCAAGCTTGTTTCAGGCAGATTCATAGTATTAGAAAACATAATTCCTACAAGGCAGACAAAACTCTTCCAATCAATTTATCTTTTGCTATATAATAATATCTTCCTGTAACTTAAATTGGCACAGGAAACCTCCCCATCCCAGGCAGAATAACCCAGGGGTTAATTAATGAGTCATTCTGGCAAAAGTGGAACTTTCCATTATGCTGGAAGTGTTTTCAGCTCTTAGCTGGTACCATTGGTGATATGCTATCAGCAAGGAAGATAAGAGCTGCCCTGTACAATGAAGATCCAATAGGCAAAGAGCCCTTGTGCATTGTGGAGATGCACATTATCATCAGTGAGAACACACACAGCAAACAATAGACAATTCTGAACAGACACTATATCTACAAATGTTTAAGGATTAAACTGGCTTTTGCTGAAGATGGTGATAAGGCTTAGCAATACAAACAACACAGAGTCCTAGCAAAAGGTCATCTCTTTCTGCGTTTTGTTTTAAATGCAGTGTAATGACTTCAGGGTTGCTGTAGTGCAAGGAATTCAATCCTGCTACAGGAGAAAAAAAGGCAAGAGAAGCAACTGTTCCACAAGTTTATTAGACAGAAGATATCCGTATTCTATATTTAACTCCGAAGGCTATAAAGGCATAATCAAAACCAAAAATAGCATTAAGTTTTCTTGGGAAAATAACTCTGCTTCAAGGGCAAAAATCTAAAGTTTACAGAGTAGATATCTACATACTAATAAACAAAAAGCCTCAGTTTGAGATTATTCTAACCCATTAAAATAAGGCTGTCTCTTTCATATACTGCTGTCAATGTTAGCTTTCCTGACTGTGGTGACACGTAAAACAAGTCCATAATCCCCAGAGTTATCTTGTGAGCTCAGCAAGGTGTTATCCTAAAAAGGAAAGAAGGGAAACCAAGGAAAATTGGCACCCTTCCCAACAATGCCACCACCCAAAACCAAACCCATTTGCTTTCCTCCCTACCAAGCAGCATACCTGGTAGCCTTGTCAGAACAGATTCCTATGAAACACCCAAGTGATTTATTCAACAGAATTAGACCTGGCCAATAAATTTCTTGGATCATATTCTTGTGTCCATCATGCACCTTTTTCAAAAAAAGTAAATGGTCTTTTTCCAATCCCACTGAAATGAAAACCTCAAATAAGAATATTTTATTAAATGCTTCTTGTTGTCTTTTCTCCAAATTTGATTAACAACCAAAACTCTTGGAGAAAATTGCCTTAGTTTGAGATTAATTATTTGGAGCCAAGAAAAGGTGTGTTGCCAGCAGTTGCCTGCAACTACTCTGCAACTGCTGGCAGACGGCTGCAAAGATTCTTTCTCAAGTTCGCTGTGAATCAGAAACAGAGAATTTATGCACTAATACAGGCAGCTTAAACATCCTACCAGGCCTTCACTCTTCTCCAAAGACTGCCACTACTATACTTGCACTGATGATTTATGCAGGAAGCAGCTCCTAAGCTGTTAGAGTTGCCAACTCAGTGCATTAACACAACTTAAAGTCAGCACTGGTTTACTTGAATAGGTTACAAACTATGGCTGTCAAAGAATTGCTTCACAGGTCAACCATCCCTGCCACAGAGAAAGCCACTTGTGGAAAGAGGAGCAGAGTCAAAGCTGGGTTTCGTAACACCCTCTGTCATCTGAATTGAAATCATCTGTGTCTGAGTCAACAACCCAAATGACAAATGGGTATTATTCAACTCTTCATGATCAGCAGAGGCAATTCCAGTATGATACAGTCAAACCCATCACATTTCCAGAAATGATTTTCACTACCCATGGTCACAGATAACATCTTAAATTAAAAACAAATAAGCCCATTACTTTATAATACAAGTAGATCTTACTAAGCTGGGAAGTAAAGCCTTTGCTTACTGTCAATATGGAGCAAAGATTCTAAAAATGAAACTCACTCACAGGTTTTTTTAAAATACATAATTAAAAGAAAATTTTCAACAACAGTAGCAAGAGAAAACCACCACTGAGACCAAAACACATCACTGAGAGACAAAAAAAAGGCTCCTGAAAAAATGCACATTGATATCAACTTAACAGCTGTTAGAAAACTACCAAACAGTAAGCTAACGTCAGTTTGGATCCTCCTCCTACCCAGTTATTCTATTAAAAATCAAAGTAGGGTAAGCACTTTCAGTCTTTCCTAATCAACTACCTTCTGCTTCTGCTCATGTTAAATCCTGGAGGTTTTGATGCTACATGTTGCAATAACATGTTGCACTACATGTCCTGTAGTATACAAGGCAAATGCAACTCCAATTTAAAAATAAGAGTTTAAAACAAAATTAAGAAATCTAGAAATCCTCTGAACTTCCAGAAGTTTAGCACTTCCTGAAATGCTGCTTTTACAAATGTTAACATTGGTCTAAGCTCTTGAGATAACACATTTACCAAAAAGAAAGAATTACAGATTTTTTTTCCTTAAAGATACTCTTTGAAATTTTAAACATCCTATATCTTTTAATAAGATTAGATTACAATATACTTCCCTGACAAGGGAAGACAGTGCAAGACAAAGATCCATCACTACAATGTTTAGCCAGTAGGAAGTCTGTTAACAACACAGAAAGGCATTGCCCACTGTTAGCATATATATAGGATTAAAAAGTCTTGTTTTATCAATAAACTGACACGATTGTTGTGTAACAGTCTTCCAGTGTAGTTAATGTCTCCATGTCATAACCTGTAACGTGTTTCCCTCTCTGTTTCTTCTTTTCCTCCTGGATCATGTGGCTGCAGGAGACCAGCCAGACTGGCTTCTCCAACATCCACAGCCCTGGAAGGAAGAGGGACAAAGTTTGCAGTTCTAGATTGCCTTGACTGACATTGAAACTTGTTTCATGTGCAGGTTAAGCCTTGTAACAAGCTTTTGGCTGTCATGTTTTTCAGAGAGCATGATTCTGGAAAACTAACAAGGAAGTGGGCAACAAAATAAACAGTAGCAGGGAGCTCTTTCCGATCCTTGTCCCATGCATTAGTCACAAGATAACTTCCTATGAATCGAGAAATCTGCAAACCACTCAGCAGACCAGTAAACTAGCTCTGTATGTGCATTTCTCCCGGTCACTTGCAAGCTTAGCAGAAACAAGGCAGTAGCACTCACCGCTGGTATTCAGATAGCTTCACTTGCTATTTGTATTTTAAAGCCCTTGGATAATCACACTGAAGTACCTCCTTCAATTCTCTAACCTGTCTCAAGTGAGGGCAGGAGGAAGCCTATGAAGATGATTAACTCTCTCTGAAAGCTCCTAATCTCCCACAGTGCTGCCAGAATGAGCTGAGCTGCTGAAAACACATTCTTTCACTGGGAGGGAAGGTTCTCAGTTATTAGTGCAAAATAAAAACAAACAAAGGTAAAAATAAAAGACTTCTTATAAATAATAATTTTCTTGCTTGGAAAAAAAGTGGTATGGAAGCTTTGATAGCAAGAGAATTCCAAAGAGGCTTTTGGAAAAGGAAATTTTTTTGATTGATAAAACAAGCAGTAATGGGCAGAAACTGATGCACAGGAAGTTCCACCTGAATATGAGGAAGAACTTCACTATGAGTGTGACTGAGCACAGACTGCCCAGAGAGGGTGTGGAGTCTCCCTCACTGGAGGTATTCAAGAACCATCTGGACAAAACCCTGAGTAGTGTGCTCTAGGGGATGCTGGTTGAGCAGGAGGTTGGACCTCCAACCTTCCCTGTTCTATGATTCTCTAATTTACTGATACAACATAAAGGAATATTAACTCCTTCAAGTTAATTAACATAGACAAGAGAATAAACCCTAATTCACCCCAGTTTAAGGCAACGCAGTTACCTTTCCTACTGTGGTATCACAGTGAAACATAGATTTAGTGCCACTCCCTGAATGATCTTGCTTTTTTGGATTTGGGTAGCAGTGGCAACCATTGGTTAATAGCTTTCTGAAGCTACTGGGAACTCCATGACAAAGCTGACTTAATTTCTAGAGGCAACTTTTCCTGCCCATCTCCCTCCCTCCTTTTTAAACTGGTTTATGCATCTGGTGTAAATTAGAAAACACCCTGGAATAAGTCAGAATTTATTCCAGCATTCACAACACAACAGAGCACTCCATTACAACCAGAGACTTCAAAATCTTTAATCTACCATTTGGTCTAGGCACACAGTTGTGATCTAAAGTTTTCACAATATTCCTGGCACATACCAAAGCATTAGATTATGACAGACTTGCTCAACGTTCTGAAATCAATTTGCATTTTTCTTTGCTATACAAGTGAACCTTTTAAACATATCAGAACGCTGTGAGGCTGTGCTTGAGACATGGTGTCACATTGCACTGATGTTGATACATACAACGCAATTAAAATTAGAATAATTTTAAAATCTCAGATCCAACTAGGACCATAGTATATTTTGTGAGATTTCTCATTTAGAGCTCTTTTGGAAGACTGAGACGTGTTACTCTTCTTAGAAGGATGAATACAGTTAAGCTTGACACTGATCCTTGATTCTAGACCAGCTACAACTGTTCTTTGGAGGTTCCACAAAATTCTTTTTTTTCACCTACAAATAAAGACTCCAGTGCTTCCTGTCTGAAGGCCCTTCTTGTAGAAAAATGTTTAGACATCTCAAAAGTCAAATCTGTGCAAAATGAAAGGTAGCAAGGAAAAAAAGCATTGAGACTATATCTTATTACAGTAGTCTCTCTTTTACTGGGGGAAATTTGAACTATCATCCCACATAAGAACGAAGCTTTTGTTACACTTTTCTAATGCTCCTCACACAGATCCTCTGAGCCAACATCTAGGAAAAGTATTAAAAGAGTGAGTTTTTTGTATCAAAAATGGTACAATTCCCAGCCTGCTATTCTCTGAATTTTTTTTGCAACTGTGTCTCCTTTCTGAGGACAAGTTTTATACCTGAAATTAAGCACAGGATTTCTTAGTCACACCCAAGCTGCTCTGACCTGGGCTCTAAACCAAAGAGTTTTAGAATTGCCAAAGGTATACAGATATTTCTTGATTCCTTAAGACAAATTGTTCTGCACAATCCTTTACACTGCACTCTGCTAATAATCTGAAGAGCAGTTTCTTCTCAGCTAAGGAAAGTTGGCTTGTCATCTTCAGCTGCTAAACTATTAGTACTCATTAAAAATCCAGAGATTGTCATTTATTAAATTTTGGGTTAGCAAATTTTGTAATTCTCTGAGGATATTCTGAAATAATGAATATCTTACTGATGGTCCCTCTGAGGCGTGTCCAAATCTCCTCGCAGAGAGCTGGTACAGGATTGATACAGAACAACCCAAAACTCTTCAGGAATATCTGACCTGCAACATGAGTATCTTCAGAGAAGTTTTCTTCCCTATGGAGCAAAGGCACCTAGGCTTGTATGCTAGGAATGATTTTTGACCATCTTTAAAAACTTAAATCCAGTCAAAAAACATTAAATGGACATAACACTATCAAGATTCTTGAAACAAAATACCTCACCAACAACTGTGGCTGTAACTTCTTCTGTGAATCACTATCACAGCTAACGTGATATATTCATGACCATTTCTGACTTTTTGGTATTTAAAAAAACCAACAGCCTTTTATAAACTAATGTCTCTTTATAAACTAGTGTCTCTTTAATTGCATTTGAACTTGAATAGATGCCACTCCCTACCTCATACTCTGGAAGTAAGTCACTCCTGTACACTCTATGCAGAAAAACATCTTATAGCTCAGCCAGAAGCCACAGGAATTATTTTCCATATTGGTAATTTTATTTTCTGCTACAATTCAGTCCACTTAATGTAATGAGCTTTTTTGGCTTAATCCATAAAGACTGCATTTTGAGGATTAGATACTTAAGGTTCCTTCTGTCAAAAAAAAAAACCCCACAACATTTCAGGGCACTCAAGACAAAAAAATGCATCACTTCACAATACTCCATTTTGTCATAAGAAAGTGTTAGTGCCCAAAGTTTGCACATACTATTGTTGGACACACAATAGCTGCTGTTTGCCTTAACAATGACATATTATTACAGCTCCACTCATTGCTGCTGTACCAAGATGAGATCCTACATAAAACCAAACTCTACAACACATAGTAAACCATTTTTTTCCTCAAGAATTGCACAGTAGCTTAATAAAACCATTTTTTTGCCTCAAGAATTGCACAATAGCTTAATAAAACCTAGGGGGAAAAAGTAGAACATTATACATACAGAAACTCTCATAAACATGGTTGCAATATAAAAATAACATTATTCAATGATAAACCATTCTGTTTTCTCAGCAAAATCACTTTATGTTTTAAAGTCTAGCTTTCCATTAATAAACAGTTGGTATCTCACATTCTAAATTTTATTTCCCCTTTTTGCTAGTAGACACATCTCCAATATTACCCTACTGCAATGTCTCTCTTTGGGATATTATGAAAGAATCAATAGTCTTCAGTGCATCTTGTTGTCAGATTGTTTTTATCATGTGTGGGAAATTTCCCTGCATTTCAGTAAGGTATATTTTTAATAATAGTTGTAGAAGACACAATAAACTTCCTGGTTTTGCTTACCACATAACCAGGATTAGGTTTGCTGCCTGGCCAGCCAGCCAGAATGAAAAACAGATTAAAAAATAACTCATTTTCATATTACAGAACAAGTTATTTGGTCCCAAGATTCCATAGCTGATCAGGATCACAAGAGAACACAAAGTCCATTCTGGAAAAAAAAAGGCTCCTGGGAAACAGAGAAAGAAATTCAGGATTTGTAGAAAGCAAAGCAGCCATACATGTGGATTTTTTTTTTGTTCAGACATTTTTTGTGCCAGTATTGACTGAGAGCAATACTGAGATGCAAAGCTATCTTTATCCCTTAATAAATTTCTAATCCTAGCTGCTATGTGAACTAATGCAAATTTGAAATCCACAAACAAAAAGAGCAAATCAGCTTGTGACTGCTATGCAAGAGGAAAAGGTCTAATTACCATCTGGAGGAAAGACAAACATGGGGAAGCATTTGTAATACATGCTTTCATGTGACTTAACCAAAGCTTCTAATACCCGTCAGATGGAGGGGGCTCTGCAAGTTTCAAGTGTTTTGCCTTTGTTTTCATGTACAGTTTTGACTAAATAGATTTTAAGTGAAATTTAACCTCAAGTGATTAAAATGGTTGGGAAGAATACAGCATTATAGCTAAGAGTAGTAGTGTTTTGCTTGATACCATTTTAAAAGAAATTAGTATTCTAGACAGATTTATTCTGTGTGGTTCTGTGAAAGGTTGTTATAGTCATCAGGACATGAAGGGAGATAACTTTTATTGGACTAAATGTTGTATTTAGAAAATGTAACTATCCAGCAATGCAGCTCAGTATTTTAAAATTACCTGAAAATTCCTATAGAAGGAGTTTTTCAGTTAAATACAAACCCAAAATCATCTAGCTTCCTGGAAACATTTTATCATGAAGTTTTGACCTGAAGTTAATTGCATTAGTCAGTTAATCAATAAAGAGAATCAGTTGTGTTAGTTTCAAGTTGTTGATACCTCCCATTAAATCTGAGGTTTGCTTCTCACCACTCTCCAATGACCTATGACTGGTTTTGAATATTAGTCCTGAAGGTGCTTTTATTGCAGATCAAGTAAAAGCAATAAGAAAAACCATATTTCTTTTTTTGCAATAACTTCAAAGAAGTTAACATGTTAAAGCTTGAATGCCTTTCACCTGCTGTGTTTCCAAGAGATATTCTTGTACCATTGTTGAAATATCTGATCCTTATTCAAGATTTTGATATTTATACTATTGCTTTTTCTTCTGCCATTTGATTTCAGACAAAGCTTATTCAATAAAACATCACAGGTTTACTTGGAAACATTCAGGTAATTTGGTAACTTTTATATTAGCTCTGTCATCATTCCCAGAGGTGTTGCCTCACATCAAGAAAACTGCACTCCAAGAGTTCTGCTGGCAGTGGTATCTCCATACGCAGGAAGAACTCCCATCACACGTTTCCAGGACACCTCACCTCACACAGTTAAGTCCTGAGATAAAGATATGTAAACTGGGGAAGGGTGAATTTCCCTCTGGAGATATATTTCCCCACTGACAACTGAAAAAGCTTGGCCAATTAGGATTAAACACACATATTTTTCTGAAGCCAAAATTAGATCGATCCTATCGCTAAATATTTTAACACCCAATTTTATTTTTTTTAACTGCAAACATCAAGTAATACCCTTACATGCTGAAGACTCCAAATGCCATGTGTTTCTATGGCAATTCTTAGATTCACTGGTCCTTCAGTAAGACAACAAAAATAACCCATACCAAACAAAAAAGGGCATATAATACATAGCATCCAGGTTATTGATAGGAGCCTGAGCATCGATTCTGGCTAATGAGATATGGGCAAGCTCTTCAATACCTCTGGTATTATATGGATGATCTGGATGAGGGGATTGAGTGCACCCTCAGTGTGTTTGCAGATGACACTAATTTAGGTGGGAGTGTTGATCTGTTGGAGGGTAGGGAGGCTCCACAGAGGGATCTGGACAGGACCAGGTGAGAGAGTCCAGAGAAGGGATATGGAGGTGGTGAAGGGTCTGGAGCACAAGTCCTGCGAGAAGAGGCTGAGGGAGCTGGGGGTGTTTAGCCTGGAGAAAAGGAGGCTCTGAGGAGACCTCCTCGCTCTTTCCAACTACCTGAAAGGAAGTTGTAGCAAGGTGAGGATCAGCTTCTTCTCCCAGGCAACTAGCAACAGAACAAGGGGAAATGGCCTCAAGCTGCGCCAGGGGAGGTTCAGGTTGGACTCAGGAAGAACTTCTTCACTGAAAGGGTGGTTAAGCATTGGAACGGGCTGCCCAGGAAAGCTGGTGGAGTTTCCATCCTTGGAAGTGTTCAAGAAGTAACTGGATGTAGCACTTAGTGCTACAGTTTAATTGACACTGAGGTGTTTGGTCAAAGGTTGGACTCAATGATCTTGGAGGTCTTTTCCAATCTAAATGACTCTGTAATTCTATATACAACACCATCTCCCCTCTCAAGGCTTGATAACAAGACTTGATGCTCTTTGAAAGGAAACATACAGCCTCTTAGGCAATCCTCTTACAACACAAATAAATAAAAAGACTGGTTTAGCCTTCTCTTGTACTTCCTTCTTTGCCTTGTCATAAACATGGCTTATTAACTGATACTATTAGCTCCTCAACACTTACCACCATTAATTAGAGCATTAGGACACAGGAGTCAGGTACAGCACAGTAAGTGTGGAGAGGTGACAGAAAAAGGATAAAAAGTTAAAAATTTGGCATGTGCACAAAGAAGATTGAAATATCATAGAGGGGAGAAAAATAATATATTTAAGGTCAATATACATGATTGAAAGCAACTGAAAACACTGTGGTATTTAAAATCCACTGAATTGATGTTTTCCTGCAAGAAGGCAACACATTCAGAACAGTAGGAAAGGAAAAATGACTGATGATGAATGGGAGAAGGGAGATAAAGGTCACTTATCCAAAATCAGTCACCAAACATTTCTCATAAAGCCTAAATGACTGGGGAACTTTAGTAAAGCTGTGGTGGTGCAAGGCAAAGTATCAGAACTTAATTCATAAAATCCTGAACTCCAAGGAAAAGGAAGTCACTTTCAGAGGGAAGCAAGGCAGGATTTGGAAACAACTTCAGATACAGAGGCTAAATACAGGAGGGCTTGGCAAAAAAACAAGAATGCAAAAAGGAGGTTAAAAAGAAAGGTAGTGGATTGACTAGAGTGATGTAGAAGTTAAAGTTGTGCTTAGAACTGAGTCTAATACAGCACAAAGCAATAACTTTGGGAATGGATCAGAGGAGAAATGATAGAGCCCATGAAAGAAACACTGCCACATAACTGGAAAATGTCAATAAAGACACTGCATTAATCAATTAAAGAAAACAGAAAGGACAGTGTTGAGTACCAAAGGTTACAGACAGACTAAGACGGATGAAACAAGAATTACACTTCAGATTTAACCATGACAAGCCACCTGTGACCTTACAGCAGCTCAGTGAACTCAAACATCAGAAGGAAGGTTGGAAATCAGCGAAAGTGTGGGTGGAGTGAAAGTCAAAGCAATACAAATATATACCATTAAATATTTTGAAAGAACTGAAGACAGGATGTAGGACTGCGGTGAGAGGGCAATATATGCTGTGAAGAACACATTTCAAATTAAATTTCTGAAGTGTTTACTTTCAACTAAGAGAAATGAGCAGTTTAAAAGAAACAGAAGTAGAACTTAGGGAGCTGGGAACAGTGACAAGTGTGATTGAGTCAATGGGAAAGGATGGTGATATTAAGCAGCAGAAAGTATAAAGTGATTTCTAAATGACAAAGAGACAAAAGAGATTCCCATTAAGAGCTATAGCTATTTTTGGGCAAGTATATTTGATGCACAACCAAGATAGTTCTTTAATATCTTCAACATCTTACTCTGACATTTAAATGAAGCACTGAATTTTGAAAAAGCATTGCTTTAAATTCCTGACAAAGAACTGTTAATATAACTCACTTTTACCTTTTTATCCTTACCATCTGGAAACATTTACAGTTGCGAAAAACTCCGGCTATCAGGAACAAAAAAACCACACACACAAAAACCCAGGCTTCATACAGCCTTCTCCATACCAGGAAGTCAGAGCAAATTGGGCAGGATTTGCTACTAGCACTTAACCTTCACCTTAGAGAGTTTATTTTTAGGATTGAGTGGCAAGCTGTAACTGTAGAGTGAAAGAATAAGGAGGAAAAAAGAGACTGAGTCATGGTTTTCCTTTTCAGACATCCTGATTTTATCTTGAATTACTTGTTAAAGAGTAAGCAAATTAAAAAAGTTAAAAGCAAAACTTTTATCACCAGATTAATTGCTCCTTTCTTGTGTGAGCCTTTCATCTTCTATTTCCAATGTTATATGAATTAAAAGCTCTCTGGAACAGGAAGTCTCTCTTTATAAAAGTCTAAAGCAACATATGTGCAGTACCTACCAACATTTAGTCATTAGTAGGATGACACTTCTGTCCCCGTTGTGCTCTGAGTGAACGTCTTTTATCACACACAAGTTCACAGCAAACTGATACGTTACAGAGATGCTATGTGTGAACTGCTCACAGTCCAATGTTCATTTATCAGCAGAGCTGAGAAAGAACCAGGCCCTGCTATCCCATCCCATAATTGTCAGCATTATTAGGGCAGCAAGTTCAACTGCACTTGTTCACATAGTGATTACAGAATTTTCTTTCAGTTTTGCCTTGATTTCCAGCTATTACAAACTCTGACATTCACACACACACACACTCCCCTGCACTGCCCTACGACATTAACCCTGAGGCTAAAGAAAAGATTATCCTGCCTAAATACAAGGAATTCATGCTATGGCTTTGGATTCCTTTTCCCCATCCTCTGTCTACTAGTCTGTATAAATAAACCTACAGAAATTAGTTCCAAAGCATATTTTATCCAAGAAAAAGCAAGTTAAAACCAACATATTCTATTAAAAATATTAATGAAAACTCTTATTAAAGCTGCCATTGTATTTTAACATCCAAATCAAAACTATCAGCCAACCTAAAGGGGCCAAAAAATTACAGAGAGGAAAAAGAAATTGCCCTTTAAAAATGAAGACTTCAGAAGCTAAATTGCTGCTGGTAACACCAGAGAAATCTTACCAATCATTCTCTTTATTATTGCATTAAATCCAAACTATCTGCACGAAACTTACAAACTGAGCTAATAGGTGGAGCCAGGCAGCCAGATCACAGCTCATTTGGACTGCAGTTGTATCTTGTTACACCCCTCACACTGGGAAACAATCTTGGCTTTAGCACCCTCCTCGACAGTTTTACAATTGGTGGCCAAGCTGTCAGCACAAAGGAACCACAAAGCCCAATATCATTTCTGCAAAACAAATGCTGATTATTACAACAAATCAGGTTAGCAAGAGTACTTGAAAGGCTCTCTATTCATGGGGTGGTGCTACCCTTGAAACTGATTTTATACAGTTCAAAAAAATTAACTCATGACACAACACTATTGTTTCTTTCATAAACTGTCTGTGTCAGGGGCCATCCCCTTGTTGTGTGGCAGGACAGTGCCTGGCACAGTGTGTTCCAGTACACTATAAATACTATTAACACCACTAATTACTCAACATGCACCTTCAACATATTCTTAAAAGGCCTCTACCCTAGCAGGTTTCAGCTAAAGAACAAACAACATTGTTAACTCATGATGCAAAGCTCAGTTCTAAGCTGTTTCTGTGCCCTCACTTCCTTCTGAACCACCTTTCTAACATTCATGACTATGAAAACCTGTACTATTAGACAACTCCTTTGCTGAAATCCCTTTCTTGACTCAGCCCAGAACTTCCTAAACCTTAAAGCCATACTGCTTTCAAGGAGACTGTACAGGTTGCCATATGAACCCTATAATCAATGCATCTCAATGTCTTGTTATTATCACTGAGTTTACACATGTACTAGCCTCCTCAGATAGCAAACTATTCTCATGCTAATAAAATGGTCTGAGGAAGATACATACCGAGGCTTGACCTTTAGAAGCTTATCATCCAGCTTAAATTAATGACAACTGCAGGCACTCAGGTTCACTGGAGGATAAGGCATTACCCGATTTTCACTGAGTGTTTGTCTCACTGTCAGATCTCTCTCAGGTCTCACAGCATTGCCTCAACTGCAAGATCGACTTCCTGCCTGTCACAGCCTTAACTTTGTCTCCATGTCTGTTAATTGCACCTTATCCAGGCAACGGGAACGCCTCTTGCTTTCATGTGAAGAAACACCACACAGTTGGTGGCATATACACAACACAGCTATTAAAACACAATCATACTTCAGGGTGATGAAGGAATCGCTTGTGGGAAGAGAAGGTTGTGAGATAAGGAAATTCAAGCCTGTCCCACTGATTAAATCTCACAAGATACCAAACGTGCAGCACATTAACATCACACCCTGCTATGACTGAATGCTGTGACAAGCCAGGAGTTGGTCTAGGAACAGCACCGGCCACAAACAAAGGAAAGTCTTCTAACATTGCCTTTTGCTGTCAACACCTTCCTTGCAGTATATAACTCTGTATACATCACTGTATATAGCTTCCTCACCAGGGGAAGTGGAGGGGCAGGCATTGATCTCTTCTCTGGCAACCAGCAACAGAACCCGAGGAAATGGCCTAAAAGTGCATCAGAGTAACTTTAGGTTTAGGATACTAGCAAAAGCTTCTTCTCCCAGAAGGTGGCTGGGCTCTGGAGCACTCCCCAGGGCAGTGGTCACAGCACCTGCCTCAGTAAGTGTTTGGGCGATGCTCTCAGGCACAAGGTGTGATTCTTGGAGATGTCCTGTGCAGAGACAAGAACTGGAATCCATGATCCTCGTGGATTCCTTCCAACTCTGAATATTCTGCGATTCAAAGAGTCACATCCAAGCCCAAGCTCTCCGGGAGGCACCTCCTGCCACCACAGTGCTCCTGGCAGACACAAAGGGTCTCGCATCCCCTTCGGCTCCCGCGGTGGGACTGGAAGCAACGCGGGGCTGGGGGAGCTCTGCCTGTGCTGCCAGCTGAGGGTCCTCAGCCAGCCCTGAGGGGGACACTGTGCCCTGCCTGGGGAGCATCACCCTCTGCCGCCGGGCTGGGCAGACCTCTCCTACACGGCACAGCAGTACGAGAAGCGCAGGGTGTCCTTCGGGATCAGCAGCTAAAGGATGGGGTAAAATCAGGATAACGGCTCGCTCTGCCACGAGCCCCTTCTGCTACCGCA
>NW_008655477.1:0-2210 GCF_000695815.1 Acanthisitta chloris
CGCCCCTGCCGCAATTTATAACACAAGGTACAAACAAATGAAGGTCCAGGTTCATGATCTCTAGACAATACATTGCTTATTCAGTAGTACTACAGAACTGTATTTCTTCCTTTCATTTGTGATGTTAAGTCTTCAGCTAGCTCTCCTTACACTTCAGTTTTGAAGATTTTCACATCAGCAGACAAACATGATCTGTGAGAAACAGCTTCTTAGGTTAAACTTGACAACAAATCCTGTAAGAAAATAATGACTCCCTTGATACAGTTTAAGAGATAACATGAGCATAAATATGTATAGTGTAAATATTTCTCTTTGCAGGTCTATACAGAGAAGAATTTGTTATAGAAAACCAAGACAAGCAATCCCAAATCTCTTTAAATGCCACTCCTGGGGGCCAATTCAGTAGCTACTGAGGTTAGTCCAGAAATGGCTTCATTCCCTAGAATAAGGACATCACTGTTTGAAAATGTTAATGCCTATATTCTTTCAACACCTGCAGACATTGTAATGAAGACATTAAGACACTTAGAAGCCATTTTAAATACAGAATGCAAGTGCTGCCTCATACAACCTAAAGGTTAAACCTGTATGTTATTCAAATGCTACCACAACAAAAATAGTGCAAGTAGAAGAAATGCTCATTTTTTTTTCCACACCGCTTGTTTAATGTCTACAAGATTTTTTTCTTTTATTGCAAGATGAAAGGCTGACATGGAATTTTTACTGTAATTTCAGTTGTAGGTTGGCAGGGGCAAGAGACTAGCCTGCCAACTGATCTGCTTATAAGCATACTACAAATTTAGTTGTGACATTAATTAGTTCTCAGACTATTTTCTAATTATTTGCTCTTCAGCTACATATCTTTTCACCCAATCTATCGTATTTTACTGTGTTTTAAAAAAAGTAACTTTCTATCTACGCTGTACTATAGTGATACAGCAACTGGCAGTTGGAGAAATACAAGTCAAAAATATGCATTTCACTGCAAATAAGAGTATAAGTACTTCTCACCAGTATAATTATAATGTACTGAAAGTGATAAGTGATTGCTTTTCATGAAGAGGAACTGAAATGCTAATTAGCACTTTTTTAACAAGTGTTTCAGTTTATACAAGTGTTTACTTGCAACAAAAAAGGATTAATATAGCTCTTCTCAACTGCAGTTGCATTTAAATCTCCTGCTATATTGTCTTTATACAGAGCTTATTTCTTCTTGAAAAGCCAGGGTAGTGGGGTGTGCAATAATTCTTTTAGCTTCTTAATTCTTGACCAAAAATAAGTCAGCAAAATTATGAATTATGCAATAGAGCTTAAAACCTTTTTTCCTACTGATCTTCAGTGTTAAAATTCCCAGTTTGATGTGCTTGCTTGTCCAATAAATTGGATTGATTTTCAAACCCTCAGTTAAATAAGCACATGACCATTTTGATCTCAAGCACCTTCTTCAGAGAATATGCATTTATTTCCAGAGCTATGAAGTTTTTTTATATGTATACATCTATAGATTGCTTCCTTACATCTTGTTCCTAGACTTACCCACAAACAACTCCACAAGTGACCTCTTGATTGAGACACTATTATATTATCATCATATTTGATCATAAATATATCATATTTGATCTGCACATAAGCCATGCAGAAGACACATCATTTCTCAGACAGATGCAGACAAAGCAATATGGGCAGATCCTTGATTAATCATCTGCAATCAGCATGGTAGGTGGCTTTGAACTACCTATAAGGAACAGGGCTCAGCCAAATCCTGCTCACAGGTAGTTCAAGTTGGCTTGTAACAAACCTGGGCTGTTACTGGCTTCCCACCACTGACATCCTGAGCAATGCAACCCCACTGCAGTGCCAGCTGGCCAGGACCATAAATCTGGGGATTTACAAGGTAACCCATGCAAGGTCAGAGAGGACTAGTGCTTCAGCTCCAGTTTAGAATTAACAAAATAAAGTTATAAGGCCAAATCTACCTACAGAGATCTCCATTTATTTGGAGGCCATGGTAGAACAGTGCATACAAGAGTTGTTCTGTCAAGTCTGTTCTTCTTTCCAATTCACTTCACACAGTGGTGTCAGTTCACAACTGACAAACCTCACATGCTTTGGTACTTGTCTGTTTCTGGTCTTAATCCTAAAAGCAAATCAAATACTGTAACCCTTAAGCTCAAAAGGTGGTATGGAGCTGGTATGTAAGCTCATGGGTT
>NW_008655477.1:2234-2830 GCF_000695815.1 Acanthisitta chloris
TTGCTTCAGGACATGGAAGAAAATAAGCCACCTGCACACCTTTCAGACAGCAGTGTCAGCTGCTGAGATTCTGACTCCCTGGCACAGAGATGAGTAGTGTTAGGTGCATGGTTTTAAGACTCAGAATCTGCCCTCCCTATGGGGAGAGTTAGTCAACTATCATGCGTAGCAAGAAGCTGGTTATTCCATTCTTAATGCATCCTTGACTAAATCCAGTGTGCTTCCCAAGAAGAATAAAATCTAAGCCAATGTGCTTAAAATTTTACTCTCAACATGTATTACAAGGGCTTAGTAGGCAGAAAAGGTAAGCTTTAAAACCCAAACCAATTTCAGTTTGACAAAGAAGACCTGCCTCGGAAAACTTAAGTCTCTTCAGGTTTCAGCAAAGTCAGCTGAAAGGTAAAAAAGAAAAAAAATAAAATAAAATGAATCTAATTTTCTGTTCATCCACCTTCCTCAGATACTAGGTTGGCAGACAATTTAAAGCTTAAGCTTTGGTAGCTCCAGTTCACAAAGGACTTTCATGGACTACCTCTTTAGAACAACACAGAAAGAATATTATGTTGGAATGCAAATCAGTTAGAACCATAGGGAAA
>NW_008655477.1:2887-5620 GCF_000695815.1 Acanthisitta chloris
ACAAATATTTCACAATTCCATTTTCTTTTACCAATGCCAGAAAAAAGTAGCTTTTTTTTCTTTTTTTCTTTTTTTTTTTTTTTTACAAACTCTGGATTTGCTGTACAGGACATGGCACAACGAGGCATAGCAAGGGAAAAAGTGTTTACATTTGGTTGCATTAGTGAAATCTTAAGAAATAAAATACAGAGTTTGCACAGAAATACAAAAGAACACACAAGGCAGAGGACTAGTTGAAATGCATCTTATCTACTTGCAAACTTTTTTCAATGGTTTACCATAAAATAAATCTGAGTAGAAATTGAATATCAACTACAGATTTTTGCTGTTAGAGTCCACTATATCTAACATGTTCATTTCACTATTAATTTAAATCTCATAGTGCTCACATTTGAAATAAATCTCCACTTATGCACCCAGAAACAGTGTCTTACCAGACAGAATCCTAAGAATAACTGCAAAACCTTTAAAAAAAAACTAGGAAATTTCCACCACTGAACCTGGCATAACATCAGGCACACAGAGAAGATTTTAATTGCTGAAAGTACAAGCACACCTTCTTTACTCCAGCTCACACACAAGATCATCATTTTGAAGACAAGGAGCAGCTTCACCCTTAGCTAATTCACTGTTTAGCAAACAAGGTAGTATACTGGAGCCAGCATGATTATACCCATCAGCACTATGGTTACTCCAGATTTATATGCACGTTTATATCAAGACTAATACAGCCCCTAAATTTTCATGACTAGCTGCTTGTGATGAGGGTCTATTTTCTCCCTAGCTGCACCACAATTCATAGGCTGCCATCTGGTCCTGTAAAAGCAGCCTTACAGAGACAGAAATAAACCAAACTTTCATAGCTCAAACCCATAGCAAGAATAAAAGTAAAAACTGCTTATTATACTCCTGAAGCTATTTTTAAAACAACTTACCCCAACATGCACGTTACTTATCATTTATATGATACCCAACAGGGGTTGAGCTGAAATGAGATTCTACTGTGTATTAGGTGATTGCATCTTGTGCAAAATGCTAGCTAGCTACCAAAAAGTGTCTGTTATTCTGTTTTGAATACCTAACTCAGGAACTGACATCAGGAGCATTTGTTTGACATGAATATGTAGATATGTGAAAATCTGTGTTCAAAACAAAACAGACTATGATGAAAGGTCAAGTTTGATGGGCTGGAAAAAAAGCCTTAAGGCTCCTCTTCAAATCAAGTCTGAGTTTTCTTCAAAGGTCATTGTCACTGTGACCTATTTCAATTTTCTTCACTAGAAGACCTCAGGATTGCTTTGAAATATTCTTTGTCTAAGCATTTGGAGAAAACTTTAAGACTGATAAAAATTTATCACTGCATGACTAGCACAGTGCAGCCTACACAGCATGTCAATTCCTGTAATTAAAGAGGCTTCTCTATACCATACATTTTTGCATCAAGATTTAGAAGTTTCAGTCTCCCAAGTGTTGCAGAAACCACTCTATCAATATGACCGGTCTAATAAACATTCCCTCAAATGTAACAAATATTTTTCACATAGCATTCCAAGTAGCTTCATTTTTTTGAGATAAGCCAGTTATTTCTGTGCTCATAGTGCCTACCAGTCAATAGTCATTAGAGCACTCACATGAGAGAGTTCAAAGTGATACCTCCTTGAGACTTTTTCCCCAGAAGACTTCCTCAATCACCCTGCAAAGATGACATATCCTGTCTGTTCGAGTCTAATATGATTACTGCATCCACTAGGGTTGCAGATACAACCCACAATCAAAGTTATTAATCAGATAGGATCCATCATCCAAATAAGGCATTTCTTAAGAATAATGAGATATGAAGGTATGGAAGACTTTTAGTTTTACTCAAATTTGTGTCAGTTTAGGAAGAACTATACAAACTGATTGTATCAAGCTCATTCTTCTTTCATGTTGCATGCAACTGCAGCATTCAGTTTAGATCTCAAGGCCTGATTAAAGTTGAATCTTCAAACTATTTTTATTGCAGTCAATCCACACTACATTAAAATTAGCCCAAAGTCATAGATATGTTTGAGATACTTTGCAGTAAAGACCAGAGGAGGCAGAAAGATAGAGAGAGCATGCATGAAGTGACCAAATCCTCCAAATACAAGTTGTGTCTAACATTTTCCCCCTCCTGTTTGGAAAGGGATCTAGACCAGGCAGTTCCTATACAGTTACTTGGAAGAACAGTTAGCCACAGGAGTATCTACAGCAACATACAAGTTAAAGAGTGCTCACTTCACTTGCCTTAATAAATAAATCTAAATAAGATAACAACATACATTTGCCTACCCTGACCAAAAATAAGAAACAAAAAACAAATACAAACCCAAAAAAACACCCAACAAAAACACTTTTATGGCAGGTGTCTCTAGACCAGCCTAACACTTTCTACTATATTCTGAAGTTTAAAAATTATACAAGTAAGATATTATTGGAAAAAACTTGAGATGTGAGAGACCTCATGATATACTATTACATTTATGTATTAATTACCTTGCAAAAGTGTACAGTTTCCCTGAAAAGTCAGATAAAGTTCACTACATGTTACAATTAGATACCTTAGCACATAAGAAACTAAAAGTCATAATCACTGTATTCCCTGATGCATTACTGAAGGTGTTACACACATTGTTTACAAAAGGATGTTTGTATAGCTTATATAACAAGAAGCCTTCATAAACATCATTTCAGTGCTTTGTAACTTCAGGG
>NW_008655477.1:5643-6584 GCF_000695815.1 Acanthisitta chloris
TTAGTTTTATAGGTAATTTAGCAAAATACAATTTAATGCAAAGCAGCCTTATATCTAACCCTTATAGGCAGGGTGACATCTAAACAATTATATCTCTCTCCCTCTCAGTGCGAAACTGTTTGTTCCATCTTCCACTCAAGTACATCCAGAGCATTTGGGGACAATACTTCTTTGCATCAGCACCTGACTAATTTCAATGCACTTCATAACATTACACATTCTGTTGCAGCAAGACAGTGTGTCAGACACCTGAAAGAGAGCCAAGTATTCCTCCACTCCAACACCTGTAGGTCACACTGAGCAATTTTGCAGCTACAGAAGAGGCATAGGAAAGGGATGAGCATTCACAGACAACAGAAGCAACTAAGAGTCAGTTTGGCAGAGCTGTAAGCTCTGCTTGCAACTCCTGAAATTCATGAGTGCTGCTGTGCATGTTTGTGTTTCTGTTACTCTTGCATAGACAACTTTAAGGTCTTGCTACACCACCAACTGTCCTTCCACCAAGCAGTGGTTTAGAGAGATTTCTCTGCACACATTTTGAGCAAATTTTTCATCTAAACTCACAGTTCCCTCACAGGAAAGTATCTTCCACAAAAACAAAGGCCAATCTTCAAGAAGCTACCAAAATTCCCTGTTGCAAAACTTCAATCATTATCTCTGCTCAACTCACCCAGAACCCAGATATAAGCTCCAGTCAGGTGTATGGCTGACCAAACAGGACAAAAAACCAGCAATCACACTGGAAAGGAGCATATTGCAGTTGCCTCAGAGGGAAACTAGACTTCAGTACAAAGTAAAACATACTGAATTGAGAAGTCAGAGAGAAGGACATGATATTTTTTTTCTACAGTCAGGTGGGGATAATTAGTCAGCACAACTCAGTGGTCATTGACTGGCTTAAAAACCAAGCAAGTCTTGCTCTGCCCTCACCTTCTCCTGCT
>NW_008655477.1:6596-17749 GCF_000695815.1 Acanthisitta chloris
ATGCAAAGACAATGTGAGCAAACTGCAGAGCCAAATTCACTTACACACAAACCCATCACACAGGGAGGAGTAGGGACATCCAAGGTCATCCACCACACTAGCAGCAAACCTACGTGCACAAGGTGTGCATATAGAGGAGAAAGAGATTGTACAATATGTCACAATTTACAGATATTTCCAGTTGTTACAAAAGGCTATTTCACACATTAGCAAAAAGCATCTCCACAGAAAAGCCTGTTCAAATTTGACTATAGAAAAAAAGCCCAAAAAACCACCCAAAACACAAATATTGCTCAGACTCTCAGACTGAACTGCACATATTTGCATAGACCCTTTATTCTGAATTAGTGCAAAAATACAAAAGTATCAGATATGCTGCTTTTTGACTTTTTTTGCTAATAACAACCACTTCACAAAACCTACAACACAGGAAAGTACTTCCCCAGCCCTTGCGTATTCCCTTTTTAAGACAGCCTTGCAATATTGCTGCAAAAGAAAGGCATTATGGAGTGAGCTCATCCCAAATGGAAAATTCTGAAAACTATACCCAGAAACCATTCTATAAGCCTCTTCTCTCTCCTCCTTCCCCTTTTATTTCCATGGAAAACGCCTCATCACAGGCCAGTAGAACACACATCCTTTATCATAGATGAACTACAGCTTCTTTTCTTACATAGCTGCACACTTAATTTCATTTCTCTCCAGCTTCTTCTAATGGAGTCATGAATTCCCTCTTGATTTATATAAAGAGGACTTGATTTATATAAAAAAGAAACATTTATGGGGCATCTCTTCCATGTTCAGGACTAAAAATCAGAATATGCTGAAGTGTACTACAACAGCACAAATATACACATAACTTCAAGATCTCCCTATCCTTTTAATTACTTTTTTTAACCTTACCTCCTAGAGCTTTTCTGAAAAGAAACCCAGATCACCTTCCCAAGAACTTTTACCTATTTCTTTTTCTTCCTTAGCTCCTACTTACCTCTTTCAATATCCAATGAACAAGCAGACAGAAACTTATATCCCACTGTATTTCTCTCCAAAAGCAAAAATCAGCAAATCAATCCTCCCCTTAACTCTCCTACTGCAGGAGAGACAAAGAGCACATGGCAAAGCCCAGGAAGTTTTCTGCCTTTCTTCTCCTAATTTCTAGGTGCAGGTGCCACTCTCCCACCTCCTCATCAGGCCCAAATGGGAACACCTGCTCCATGGGGCAGCAGCAAGGGCTGAATCTAATTTTCATTATATGCCATGAATACATAGCAGCTGTAATTGGTTTTCATAGCTTAGAAAGAGCTGGAATGTCAATAAATTTTCTCATCCTAATGAAACCATGCTCGATTTCCATTTTCACTTAGAGAAAGCTAATGGCATTGCTTTTTTAAAAAAAAACTTGTAGTGAGTAACTATCTTTTATGAAGTAGCAGCTCAGGGGATTTTTTAGCTGTTCTTAAATGATCTATGAAAACTGTAGTTCTGTGCAATATGGAGCACATTTTCTTAAATCAAATACTGTCTCACATTCTTTTCATAGAAAAAAAAAGTGTTAATTATATTTCCTGGACCTAATAAAAAACAAAAGGACAGTTATTCTGTGACATCTCTGTGTGCCAGGAATTGCTGAATAATCTTTTACTGATTTAAACCTTTTGCAGATTCTGAAAAGTCAAAGACTGGCTTATACTTTATGAATCTTGAGATATCAGAAAGGAATTGACTGAATAAGTCTTAACTACCAAAACATGATGTGCTAGCACCAGGGCAAGTTAATCCCAACCAAGACTAATCTTCTAAAACAGATGACCTGAGCCAGCTTTAACTCTTGCTGGACATAGTACATTATAGTTTCAGATGGATTATTAGCCTGTAGTCTCTCTCTTTACCCAAAGCACTAAAAGAGTGGCTTTTCATTTTGTGACCCACTCAAAAACACTAAAAAAATTTTTACAAAAATCCTTAAAAGCTGAATCAGCAAGAGAATAGCAGGTTTATGTCTTAAAAAAGGCATAATGTTGATGGGTAATTTTTTTTAATTCTCCTTGATTTACAAATACACAATCCTTGTGTAGTCCAGTCTAACTGGCAGTCTTGGCTTGCTTCCTTTTACCCTCAGGAGAAAGGAAGCAGCATGTTCAAACAGTGCCTCTCCTGGTTTTGCACCAGCTATGCTTTTTCATGGGGACTGGTGCAGATTCTGCTGCAGGTGGGAAATCTTTGCATCTTGCCACTAGTCAGAAGCATTGTCCCACCCACAGCCCAGCACTGCAAACCAGCTCCTTGTGTCAGACAACAACTGTTCCCCCACTCCCAGCAGTGAGAATGAAACACAGCCCACAAGGGATCCCAAATCCCAAATCTGTCCCATGCAGCTGACAAAACTGGACCAGCCAATAGCTAGGGAAGGAACACATTCATTATCTACGTTCTGGATCTCTCCCCATTAAGTAACATACATTTGGGCTGGTTGGGAATACTGTCTTCATTTTCTTGCTGGCAGCCCAGTTACCATATGTGCATCCAAGTTCTCTCATTGCCAGCAGCTGAAGAAGAGTTGGGTGCCAGCGTGTGAATACCAAATAATAACAGAATCCCCAGGAGATGCCTGATTCAATTTCCTCTGCAGTACAAGACAAACATGAAAATTCATTGTCTTGATTAGCTTTAGTGCAGAGAAACATCTTTCACAGCTGATTGTAAATCTTCTGAATGATCTCATTTAGCTTTTAACCTTCCTCTTTTTTTCATCCCTGTGCAGATTATTCCAGCCCAGACATTCATTTATTTAAATAGCCTAAGACATGCATATGTTGTCTCCAGTCAGAATGAGAAGCCTCTGAAGTGCACAAATAATACTAAGACCTTTATAAACATCCTTCATAACTCCTTAGTACAAACATATACTGCAGATCTTATTCCTAGAAATGAGCATTACCATCACAGGTAAAATACATCTACTACCCTCAAAACTGCTAGTGTTAAAACTGGGCAATGGGGGAGCAGTTTAAAAACTGGGATCTGCCCCCTGTGTTTTCCATCACCTTTCCAAGGACCTTCACAGTGACATGAAAGCCAGTGATGTGCATGGTGTCAGTGTGGGTCACAGAAACAGGGGAAGAGTGTTGTGATCTAATGAGAGCCTGGCAGAATACTCACACAGCTGCATTATTCTTACAGTCACTGCATCTGGATTATCTGTGCTGACTCCTCTGCCCTTCCATCTCTTCAGCTCTGATGTTTCTGTTTCACTACCAAAGGAATTTTTCAAATGTCAAGAACTATTATGACCAAGAGAGAAATCACTGTGTAACATGTTCTTCCAGAATTTTATTAATGCAAATGATGATGGAAATTACTGATTTGCTTTCAAAAGGCATATGGGAGATTAAATCACAAACAGAGCATCATATCTCAATCTGGTTTCTATCAGTATTCCTCCTCGTAGGTCAAAAAATCTAAAATCAAAGCTGTTGAACACTTCTCAAGGCAAAATATAAGGGATCAAATCACAAGATGTAGTCTTACCTCAGATACTCTTTGGCCTTAATAATGTTTTACAAACTTTATTTAACTATAAATTTTATAGAATCTTCATGAAATGACCAAACATCATCTGCTCAAAAGTGCAAAATGTCCAAAAAAAACTGGGATGTGATTTTTCTCACCATCTCTTCCTAATATAAATAGGAGGTAATGAAGATCAGCAGAAATAATTTGTTTATGCTTTTTGCATTCACACACATATTCACAAGACCTTAGAATAAATATGTACATTAATGTCTGCTTTCAGATAGAATTTAAAGACACAAAAATTCAGGACATCTCACTTTAATTCTTCAAATTCAGATCTGATCTAAACTAGCTACCTTGTTTCCTTCCACAGGGAGAGATGGGAATGTTTAACCCATTTCACACATCATAAAGCCTCTCAGGATGCAATGTAGAGTCCATGGAGATATTTTCTCTCATCGAGATATTCACCAACCATTGTACATGTGTGTCAAAGCCAAGTACACATCTGGTCAACTGGCAACTGAGGACAAGTCCAGAGGGACTTGAGTGAAGGCTGCCACTCTTGGAGAACTAAACAGCAAAAATGTTGGCTTCTCTGCTGGAAAATGACAGGCCATATGCATTGAGTTCCCATTCATTCATTTGAAAGACTTAACAGATCCTTTATGTCATACCAGTGTATGTTTTAATGTATGTTGGTGTCATAAAAAAACCCAACCTTAAATTATACAGAGTCTTCTACATAGGACAAGGTCACAGAATTAAACAAAAAAAAAAAAAAAAAGAGAGAAAGAAAAGAGATTCATGAGTTTCAAGTCAGAGATAGACTGTCAAAGAGTAACAGCAGCTGAGGTGATGTCTAATATTCTAACCAGATGATATATCGTGAATAACATTAAAATGCCCCCCTAAATTTTGTATACATAGCATATCAAATAGTTCAGATAAATGGAGTATTTCAGGTTTAACAAATCTCTAATGTGAAGTCATTGGTAAATTCCCCTTCATATTGCACTACTGCTAACCATTAATAGCTGACAAGTAAAAACTACTTTTATCTGGCATGTGTAACACCTGGGGTTTTTTACCTCAATTGAAATGTAAGATTGATTTGTAAAAAGTTGCCAATTTCTTTTTATTTTCTTCTGGTTCAATATCACAGCTTTTTCTCTTCCTTGGCAATAGTTCTGAAGCTTTCATAAAAGTTTCCTAATATTGCTAAAATCCCCAAAGCAGCAACAGCAGCAGTGCAAGAGTTGCTGCTCTTGCTGTTATTTTTATCACAAACCTTTATATCAAATTAAATCTAATGATGACTCTGCAAGGTCTCAATAAATATCACTGTGCATTTGAAATAACATTTGTCTTGCATTTTACAAATATTACCTCGATCTAGCTTGTCCTCATGTCTTACATTGGGCAGCAATCTGACAGTGATGTAATCCACCTATTTTTTTCTTCAGGTAAAATCCTACAAGATAAATACAGTGCATTCAAATGCCATTTAAATTTTTTTCTGTTGCATTTCTGGTTGATGAGAAACTGACACATTTATTCCTCTGGCCCCTACTAAGAAAATAAAATTAAATGAGAAGACCAAATTAAAATGATACTTCTATTTTAGTATGAAGCAAGTGCACAATGCATTTATTAGCATGTAAATACAATTACCAGAATGATGCTACTTTTACTGACACTCTGTATTTCACTTTGAAAATCTTGAGACATAAGTACCATCTCCCAGCTAGACAGAACATGGTCCAAGAAACATCAAAGAGGCAATTTTGCTCATCTGCACAACTTAGCCTGGGTTTTTTTGGTGTTGGGACAGGGTGCTGGGAGGGAGGGTGGAAATGAGGTACTTTTAGACTGAACCAACATCTGCTGAACTTTATGAGACCCTCTCAAAAGAGGGTCCCATAGGCTTTCTTCAGAAAAGTCATGGTTAAGTGGACTTTTAGTTCCTAGTTTGTCTTTAATTCCCTTTCAGATCACCCCAGAGGCAGAGTCCGTGCAGAGGTCAGTGCAGCTGGGAATTTGGGTCAAGACAGAAGTGGTGGGTGGATAAATGCTCAGAGAAGTGCTTATACTATACAGCACCATATTCATTGTTCTGCTGGGATCAGCACTGCTAAAAGTTCCCAAAACAACATTTAAAAATTTACCCATTATAGCTGTTAAAGCCAACTGTAGGAAAGAAAAACTTGTGCCAGGCATCTGAAATGCTGACAGATCTTTTTATAGGCCTACAGAATGTGTCAAAAGAAAGTTTTGTCAAAATAATTGCTTGGAAAAAGGCTCGCTTTGACATTGTGTGTTGACTCTGAGTTTGTAGCTCACTATGTCATGTTAGGCAGTATATCCCACTTCAGTTTAGAGTAAGTGCCACCAGATCTTTATGGAATAAGGAAAAATGGTTTAGTATCAAAGAAGTGTTGAAGCCTTTAATGGGATGGATTATCAGCTCTGTCTCAGAAAAGGTGTACAGACAGGTATAAATATTGTGGCTAAACTGACATTGAAGAATTATTCCCACTATAGGCACATCCATCAGAATAGGAAATTAATTAATTTGCTTATAGTGCAAATAATTTTGCTTTCTACTACAGGCCTCATTTAAGCAGCACGTAAGTTCTGAAACTAATTTTTTGCAGAGAATCTGCCCATTATGATCTAGCTTAACAATATGTAATTTGCCAATGCCTTTTTTTTCTATCTTCTGCATAGCTTTCTGACCCAAATCCTCATCCAAAATTTTGTTTAGAGTGGAAAATCATGAATGAAACTTGAGTGTCAACATGAAGAACTTGATTTTATAACAGCAAAGACATTCCTAGGAGAACAAAACATTCTTGTAGCCTCTTAAATTCAACTTTCTGGACTTTTGAATATGAATTACTTCTACAGACTGAATATTTCCCTAGCAGGCGTTTTCATATTACTTATAGTTGGCTTGGTCTGGCCTACTACATGTAGAAATATTCCAGCATAAATTCAAGAAATACTTTTTCCTTGGTTTAGGCATTGTATGCCCTTCCCCATAACTAGTCTCTGAGCATTATCTATATCCCAACACCACATTCATGTGCACCTACCAGAGCATGCAGTGTTACCACATACTATATTTGGAGTCATTCAAGCACACAATGAAAAATATGACACATAGTATAAAACCTGAGATCAAGCCAGATTGTTTTTCACCTGGCATTTGGCCTCCATCATATTTGTGACTTGCTCTCTGGGTACTAAATAAGCCTTTTCCATCCTGTTCTGTAACCTCTTAATACAGCTGACATACTTCTTGTAAAAAGCTTGGACACTTTTTTCCTCCCATGGGATGGCTACAACTACTCTGTAAGGACCTGTTCTAAACAGGTAGGTGTATTAGGGGCAATTTGAAAGAGTGGTAACCAGGGCATGTATGTAGTTTTAGCCCAATCACCTTCTTCAAAATTTTGCTCCAAATCATGGACCTGTTCCATCTGGAACCAGTTGATTTGAGTTTGGGAAGAATGGATTGATTCTGAGGGGTCAGCAGGTTCCTGGGTGGAAATGGGAGTGTTTGATGATTTGGCAGGAGGAACTACTTTTATCTTTGGAGCCAAATGAGTTTTCAGTGTACAGATATGAGAAGTAAATGTATCCTTTATATCTGAACAGGTGTTAAAAATCTTATCCTTCTAGCAATGCAGTAAAGTAGCTGTGCTATTATGTCAGGCTGTGCTCCCAAAGCAGAATCACATCCATGGATGGTAATTCTGAAACATCCCTATCTCTATTTTAAAATAATCTAGCACGGAATCAGAGCAGGAGCTATATATGTTGTCACCAACAGTTTGTGGTGTCTAGGTGGGTGAGTCAAAGTTTATCCATATGGTGGTGATAATATAATATGGAACTGAAGTTTAAATCCTAAGAAAACCTACAGCTATCTACTATAAAAATATTTTTAAAATCTGGTTTTAGGTTCTTCAAGGAAACATGTTTGAGTTATTGCCCACACCATTTATAATTAAATCAATAGAGAGTCATACTTGTTCATAGGCACTACTCTGAATATATGAACAACCTGAATCCTTTTCGTTGGACATTTCAAGGTTACTTTTCTCACGAAATTAATTCTGATTAGAAAAAGGTGTCTAAATCCATCCAAAGTCATAGTACAATGGCCTTCTCTATATTTCTAAAATATACAATTTGAATAGGTAAGAATAGAGCCTTCTCAAATATCAAGATAATTACATGACATAAAACCGCTTCTCTGTCTGCTTTAGCCACTGCTCAGTAATTTTTAATATCAGCTTCTCCTGTGTTTTGTCTAGCTATGAGCTGCCTGGACTAACAATAGCAGAGAGGATATTAATTTAGCACTGAAGATGCACTCTGTAGTCTGACCCAAATATATCCTGTTGTTGAGGACTGCTTGGTGAAATCTTATGGCTCCTGTTACTCAGGAATTAAACTCGGTGGAAATATTCTGATGAATGCTTGTCAGAAAACATCAACGTGTGGAACATAAACTGTTTGATTTAAAATGTCTTGGACTTGACAAGCTTTTGCCGAATGCATGAATGTTCTAGGCCTGAGTGTTCTAGGTCATGGAGCCTAGTGGAATCAATATCCTTCAGTGGTGTGCCTGTCCCCAGGACCTTCCCGAAGACAGGAGTACAGCTCTTTCACTTTCAGGGTGGAACTTTTGATAAACAACTCAAGACTCTAGTTTTGCAGTGGGGCTGGGAATCTAAAATCCCTTCCTCTGTCCAACAACACAAATCCTGGCATTTTAGACCACTCCTCAGTGAATTCAGCACTTTTTTATTGGCCAGCACAAATTAGATAACTGTTTCAGGTTCACAGATTGTCTCCAAGGTGTAGCAAGCATATTTAATTTGAAAAAAAAAATAGAATTTTTAAAAAATATTCACCTGGTAATTGTTAAACACAAAATGGTTCCAGTCCAGTTCTTACTTGAAAATATTTCTTATCATATAGTTACAGAAGGTAAGGACCCAGCCTTCATAGGTGACTTTGCCTACTAACAACTTTTTCACACCTGCACACCTGTACCTGAGCAGCTGATCTTGAGAAAAGCATACAGTTATGCCTGCTTGTCTGAATCTAGAGATGAAAGCTTGAAAGATAGATGCTTTCCACTGAACAGAGAAAAAGACTGTTCTCTCCTTCTGAGAAATGTTGAGGATGTACTTGCTAGCAGATAGAATAAGAGTGTCTTTAAACTTTACAGCGCAGATGTGGAATGGAAACACTGATGGTTCCCTTATGATTTCATTGACCTTTCTGTCAGTAAGTGAACTCTTTAGATGGAGATACTCTTTAGTGAATAAAAGCTGATTAAACTCTTTGCAAGCCAACTGAAAAAAATGAAAGCAGAAGGTACCTGCAGTGCCTTTCCTACCTCAAAAAAGCACAAGAGAATAGAATGAGTTAAGGATATCAATGCACTGAAAATATTACTTCAATAAGATTCATGTGAGGAAGTAAAATTGAAATTACTATGATGATCCATCTGAGCACTGACCTGTTTAAAATGTGCATTTAAAATATTAGTCTGGGACTTGAAATCTGGTGGTACCTACCTCTAACACAGACTTTCACATCAGCTTAAGCAAGCTGGTTGGTACATCAATTGCCAAAATGAGAGTAGACTTACAGAAGTCACAGGGGCTCAGGGAAATATCCATTGAGAACTGCAGAGTGCTCAGGAAACAATAAATCAGATTCTCAGTATTTTGTAAATATGGTGGGGCTTTAATGAAAACTATCCTCACAAAGTACAGTATCTAAGCATACTTACAGCTGGTTCTTGTAGTTTTCATCATTTCTGTGTTTAAAAATAATTTATCAAGCTGAAAGATATTAAAACATTGGAAACGAAAATCAGGATTAGAGAAGAAACATGATAGATGTAGCAATGAAAACAGGTCACACATATTTTTTACTTTTCCCCAGCCTCACTCAGAATCACTGCAGATTTACTTAATTTAGCTCTGTTAGGAATAGTATTAGGACCACTGTCAACAGCTTAAATATACAACGTGCATAAAAATTGTTTCTCAAAAGAAATAGCTATATTCTACTTCCTCTAAAAGATCACAGTAAACACATGAGTTTTGCCTCAGAAAACCCAATACCACAGACATCTTCAGCTCATCCTTCCTCAGGACTAGATGTGTCCCCACTTTAATATATGGGTGGTCTCAGATGAAGTTCTCAGGCTCTTGTCCATCCTTCACCCTTCAAATTGCTTTTCTTTTTGGCAGGAGCTCTGCTCCTGCCTCACATCCTTCTGTAACCCCTCTCTGAGACCCTTCCCTTGGGCACTGCACTGGTATCTGACTGCAGATTTATTTTTAAGCAGGTAAGGGAAATTTATCTCAGCATTACCAGATGGGAAATAGTGGTGGGATCAGGACATGACCTCTGCAGTTTTCTACACTGACTGTCACTGTGGGAAGGTGGCTGCTACATCCTGAGTTTCTGCAGGCGAAATGCCTCCAGGAAATACTATTATAGATGTTTCACATTTAAATAAGCAACAGAATATATAATTGACTTTCATTCATAACGTAAGAGTTGCCTTTAATTTAGCTAAATGCTTCCGAGTCCTACTCCTGTGCACTCAACCAGTTTTCTCCCACCACAGCCACAGCCTCTTTCCACCTCCATAACCTTCTCTTGCTTGACTTTGCTTGCTACTTCACTTTTACTTCTTCTCTCTTTTGATATCTTTCCTTCTCACTGACATCCAAAGAACTGATATTATTTTCTGCTCTCAAATAAAGTCCTTTAACTCCAGTTTCTCCCTTTGGCCTTTGTTCCTATTATTATTGTCCTCTGATTTTACATCACGAGTTAAATGAATGAATTTAATAGCTGCTCTAGAAAACTTTTTCTGTAGAAGACAGAACAGCCTGTGATATGACACTTGTTAAATTATGACTAGAAATTAAAGGAAACTAAATTATGCAAAGTGTCAGATGAGACAGTAATCCAAAGTTTGTCCAGAAAATGCTGGAAAGAATCCTCATTCTCACCATAAGAATATGAAATAATTTTCTTCATTTAAGTCCATAACACAGAGTTCCTGAATGGACAATTCAGCAAACAAACAACAGCTTGATCTTTGAAAAGTGTTTGTTTATTTTGGTCTGTTTGTCATCACCCCATTTAGGAAGACCAAAGCTAGTTTTCTGTTCGACATTTGCCACTGACTTGCTCAGCCCTAAACATTGCTAACCTTCTTTGAAAGTCTCCTGTGACCACCAGGATGTCCAGGAGGGAAGTCACTCTGTGAAGGCAGTTGTCCAGTGTGATATCATTCATTCTGCTGTAGGTTGTTCTTTTCTGGTTTTGTAGCATGTCAATTAATCTGTTGCAACACAAAAAATTAGGGGGTTTTGCATCAATTTCTATAAATTTAGAAAGACCAAGTCCTGTTGTTTCTTTTGTCCCCAGTGAAACCTACAGGTTGTGCTACTCAAATGGTAAATTTTCCCTTTTATTTGGACAAATAGCCAGGCAATGAAGAATTTATCCAAAAGAACTGATGTCTGCCTATGTCACCTTTTCCCTTCAATTATTTAGGCTTCCTCCACACTTAGGCTGGCTTCCTGCTG
>NW_008655477.1:17774-28432 GCF_000695815.1 Acanthisitta chloris
TCATTAACTGTCATTGTGCTTTAAAAGAAGGAAAATTAAAAGATTGCTTAAGAACTAAAACAGACCTCTTTTTTTTTCTCTGAAAAATAAATTAGACCTGTGCGCTACCTGGCTTTACAGTGTCTTTAAACATGTTATCCCAAGGAATAATTAACATTGTTGATAAGCAGCCCATATTCCAGGGCTTTTTTCTGGTATATCAAGGTCTGGTAGCCTCTGTTAAAGCTAACAAGTCACCCTCTGCCACCACCTCCAGACAAATATCAGGAAAAGCAGACTATGTTCTCCATGTAGTACTGGAGATTTAGCCTATTAAATCAATGGGAAGTTATCTCTTCCAGTGGCCAACCTGACCTGTTTCACTATTTTCCAGGAACCCTCTCAGCAGTATGTCCTCTTAGACCTTGCCCTTGCCCAGACAGATCTCTGTTAGACCATAGACAGGATCCTCCTCTGCAAGTCCTTCCACGTGGCCTTCTCACTGAGGACTGCACAGGGGACATTCCAGGTCCAGAGGCTCTTTCCTTGAACACTTGGACTTCCCACAACTTGTTTTCCTAGCAGGTCTTCTTTTCCCTCAGTTGTGTGTGCCTCTGGAAACTGCAGGTGGGGCTGAACTCTTGGCTGTACCAACCTAGACATGGCAGAACTAGAGCATTTCCCTCGAGCAAAGGAACAAGTCTTGAGCTTTAAGGTCACAAAAAGCTCAGGTCAGCTCAGAGAACAGGAAAACACTCCAGCTTCCACTTCAATATATATACTCTCAGTTTTGGTTCTTAGAGACCGAAAAGTCACTATAAGCAGAAAATCACATCAAACTGCTGCTATTCACTGCACACTGTTTTGAACTTAGAAAACACTATTGCCACATACCTGATCCAGTCATTCCGATAAAAAATTCATAGTATGTCTCAGTCCAATGCTTTCCTGTGGGGTCCAAGAAGAGAGGATTTCAAAGAAAACAACATGAAGAAATGGCCATTTGAGTGTACATAATGAAAATCCTCCTTGAGATGCAGCACATCTTGACATAGGTAGAAGTCAGCCCCAGCTGATGGAAGAGAGGTAGAAGTGAGGCTGAAGAATACACTGCTTGATGCCAACCAAAACCCAGGAACTGGGGACAACTGGAAGAGACATCTCAGAAGTGCACTTCAACCCAAACTGAATATGGATGCACTTCCCTGTAACCCAATGGTGCCTTTCCTTCCACTGCTGTCACTTCTGGGTTTCAAAATCAATCTGCACCACAGTAGAAAAGGCAATTCTGTTCTTCAGCATCTGCTAATTTGTTAACTAGAACATGGATATTTATTTGCAAGGGAAAGCTTGGCAGGTGGGGCCAAAAATATTAGTGCAAGTATCTATTAAGACATTAATTAAATTATAGCATAGGTATGATAGAAAATTAATTCACACCCATGAAAACTACAGTTAATTAAACCTAATCATGTTTACCCGGAACACATAAAAGTTTCATAACTAAAAGAAAAAAAATATTTTCATTGACCATCTTAGATCTCCTGAAAACACATCAAGACTCTGAATGTAACAGCTCTAAGGAGCCACCTACCTCTGCATTGTTGCAAAATGCCACAAGAGCCCTTAAGCACACAGAAATAAACAGCTTTATACATTTCACTGCGATGCCTAATGAAGTTTGTGAGCAATAAACTCATGAGATTAAACTTTGTGAGACTTTACCATTGTCAGAGATTTTCAGAGCTGTTTTCTCTGAACAGCCATGATATCACTGCACTCTGAAGGCACAGCCAGTTATTTGCTCAACAGATTATTTGGCAGTGTGCTTTTATCTTCTGAAAAGCTCAGCTGCCTATCTCCTCTGGAGAGAAGCAAGTAACCTCTGTGACACCCTTAATACGAAGAATGAAACTTTAATTCATTCCTGAACACAGGTCAACCCCATGTCAAGAAATCTCTGTGCTGCTGGCTTCCCAAAATCCCACCAAACTGCAGCCACATTACTTGCCAAGCAGCACTGCAGATGTGGGCAAATATGTGCAAATAGCCCCAGCACTTAGTTTGAGCTCCTAACGTTTCACATGTGAAGTTTGTGCCTTCAAAGAAAAATGTTTGACCCTAAAAGCTCAACTTCAGTGTTGTACCTGAAAACAGAAAAGGAACACAATACAAACACTTCATTCCAGGCAGCAGTGTTCTGAAAAATTCAGCACTCACATAAAAGACACTGCTGCTTAAGGGAACCATGAAATGGAAATCACTGAGGAGGTGCCATGGTAACTTGTAATGCCAATCTGCTCTCACTAATTCAATACCACGAGATGAATTTAGCACAGGGTGTGGATTGAAAGGCAACTTTCCAGGTGAAAAGTTAAATGATGTCTCATGCACTTGTGTTATGACAGTACCAAAAGCAATCCTCTCAAGAGTAGTAGATTTAAGTCCACTGTCCTGGCCAAATCCTGAGTTGGTAATTCGATTATTTCAAATTTTTAAATTAAATTCTTCCTTTTTAAAGATCACAACTACTGAAATTTGTAATAGACATCCAGTAGTAGGGTCTCATACTTAGGTTTTTCTCATGATTTCTAATGCTTCCAGCATCCCTGTGAGGTGAGGAGATACTACAGCTTGTATCTTAGCTCCCTCACAGCTTACTAATGAGGAAACGATGTATATAAACTTACTCTTAAACCCATTCTGTCATCAGCTGCAGCTTTGACTCCCTGGCTCCTGCACATCCATGGGAAGAATTATTTTCCAAGGAAGAATGGTCTCAGAAGCCATAAGGCTGAGTGACCTAAATTAGCAATTATGGAACTAAGGATTCAGCAGCGGCCAAAGATGGATCATGATCACCTGGAGTTATATCCTTAAATTTCTCAGAAGAGCTAGACCTAATTGACTTGCTTAGTCATTGCAGGAACTGTTGACAGGCCTGGGAGTTAAATCCTGACACCCTTACCATACCTCATTCAGTAGGCAATTCCCACACTGAGTTGAAGAGAATACATAATATGTATTTGGGGCAAAGAAAACCTAAAAGGAAATCCATTTTACTTAGTTACATATTATAACACACCATAACACATTTTTCAACACTCAGTAATAAACTGAAGCCTGAATACTACAGCACTGCAAAGCCACAGAATTACTATAGGAATGAGTATTTGTGGGGTAAATATGCTCACAATGACTGCTTGAAGCAGATCAGGACACCCCACCTGGCCTGGAGGGAATTGTCTTCCAGGCTCAGATGCAGCAATTTGTTTGTGTGTGCTTCATCACAGCTCTAGCTATGCTCTGTCTCCTGCTGAAAAGAAATCACCAGAGTAGGTGTGAGTATTCATGTCATCAGAGCCAGACACTTTTCCTCAGCTTGCACGTTTTTATGTCCTTCCATGAACAAACGAATTTTGGGGAGAATGATAAAATGCTCTCAGTTGTTTCCATTGCTTTTTCTTCTTTTTTTTTTTTTTTTTACAGAAAAAGAGTGAAAACTGACCTTGAGTTTCATCCACCTTAATAGAGTCACGAGAATTGTATTCATGTCATCAGAGCCAGACACTTTTCCTCAGCTTGCACGTTTTTATGTCCTTCCATGAACAAACGAATTTTGGGGAGAATGATAAAATGCTCTCAGTTGTTTCCATTGCTTTTTCTTCTTTTTTTTTTTTTTTTTACAGAAAAAGAGTGAAAACTGACCTTGAGTTTCATCCACCTTAATAGAGTCACGAGAATTTGGGGTTGGGCTCCCCAAACATGCCTGAACTGTCACTTCACATCTCCAGGCCTCACTTCTGTCAATAGAAGGCAGATACAAAAAAGCCAATAAAGCAAGTTCACACAATCCTACTGGGAGAACAAGCTCTATTTCTGAACTAGAGTGAATTTATTATTTTTAGACTTTTTGTGGGTAGTTGGACACCTTAAAGCAAAGCTTTTACATAGCTGTTTTTATAAAAGATTTAAAGCCATCCAACTGGTTTCAGTTGGCATCCAGACAAACAAGAGAAAACCGTGTCTCTTGGAAGAGCAGCCGCCAACTCTCTTATGCAGGAAAACTAAAAACAGAGTGACTGCTCCCATCAGGCAGCTCAGCCAATGGGAAATATCAAATGGCATGTTCAGCAGACTTACCTGCTCACAGAGTGAGACAGAATCAGAGACTGGTGCCTGCAGTAAGCAGCCAGTGAGTGTTGGGGCACTTGTCTCTCTTGTCTGGTGCCTGCTGCTGCTCCTGTCTGGGCCAAACAGGCAGATTTTCTTCCCAAGAAAAGCAATGCAGAAGAGGGACTGGTACATGATCTCACCCTGACAGTGACCTTCAGTATGACTGTGTAGCTGGGAGCTCTGAAACATTTTTGCATCTGCTGGTTTATACATACCTACATTGAAGAAAGGGCAGACTGATGTCATTGTCTACAATAAGCAACACATAACTCATGAGGGTTGGTGAATTATTTAAATGGCTTACCAAATATGATTAACTGCCAAGAACAGATCTAAATCATTCTGGTGTATGAAAAAAAAATAATTAATTAAGCAATGACCCAAATGACAGATTTTATTTGTGGATAAAGATTGTTTTGAATTAAAATTCACCCTTGGATGATGATAGTTGTCTTGATGATTCTTCAGCAAATGTTTTCACATTGAGGCTGCCTAAGGGCCTTCACAACATTTCAGAGCACAGTGCTGTACAACTGTGACATGGCAATGGTTGCAAAACATGTCTGTGATGACATTTGGTAATAAAGTACTCTTTGCTCCATCAACTTACAGAAATCACTGTTAGCAACAGTGGACTAGAGACAGAAATCCACTGCCACCATTTCTGTGGCAGAACAATCAGATTCATGCAAAGACACTCCCTTTTGCTCTCAGTGCTTGTCTCCAAGATTAAGTACATTATTCTGGACTTGGCAAAATGGAAGATTCCTTTTCCCCCAGCACAGCTGCAGTATCAATTCAGGATCCAGATGAAAAATGATGGCATATACAGAGTAAGACTGCAAAAAGTGACAGCTGCTTTTCCAGAATTCCTGCAGGTAAAACAAAGCTTAGCAAAAAAAAATTTTTTTTAACATTTCTTTCTTATCATTAAGAAGACTAATTAATGTTGTTGTTATAATCCCACTGCCCCAGGTCTTCATATGTCTAAACTAAACTTGCCATGTCAATAAATCCCATAAAATCATATTAGCAATTGAGTGTAAATGGCTTAACTTTCTATTAGCACAAATACATCAGTGATTTTATTTTCCATGTAATGTGCACAAATAAATAAATACACACACACACATGTATAATCAGATTGTTAAGCTTTATTCATCAGCAGCCTTGCAACATGGACATTTTGACCAATTCATTTTAAATTCACATGTGCAGCAGGTATAGTTCTCTTAGAAGAAGAAAACACTCATGAAAACCTGCATAGCAGATGGGCTTCCCTTAACTCAGCTGCAGATATGTACATACTCCTGGGCTCAGCCTCTCCCAGTTGCCACGTCAGATACGATTCCAAAACTCCTTGCCACAACAATCTATGCAAAAGCAGCGGCAGAGAAACTTGGACAGAGTCACAGAGAAACATCTCAGCCTTCTGTCCCCTCCTCCTCCTTTACCTTCTGGTTTGTATTTGGATTGAATTTCCTCAGAGGGAGTGCAATGTGTATCTTTTTTGCTACTGTAAGTAACATCCAGACACAAAAGCCTTGAGGTCCATCTCCAACGTTCTCATCATATGGGACTTTACCATACTTGTCACCACTACCAGCAGATATTCTTAGAGACTAAGGCTCCTATTGACTGTCTGTCAGGCCACTCCACTGCCTGGGGGTGGGAGGGAGCAGAGCAGTCAGAGGGGAAAGTGAGGAATGAAATCAAATGGGGAACTGGGGAGACAGAATGCTCAAAACAGCGAAGCGAAGACATGCACCCTAGAAAGCACAGGGACAGATGAGCTAAGAGTGAGTGTCTGGCCAAAGAAATGAGGACAAGGTGGAGGAGGAGGAGAGAACACACAGACACTGAGATTGCACAAAAGGAGTGAAATGGGAGAGTAGGACCTGTAGCTAGAAGAGGCAAAAAACAGGTGGTGGGCAAGGGAAAAAGACAGACATGTTGGACAAGAAGCTGGGAAACTTATGAGAGGACCTGGGTAACACAAGCTGGATGGGATAAAGAAATGGAGAGTGGAGTAAGATAAAGACCCTAGGGAAGCAAACTGAGCATGTGAGAAGACTCCAAGGGTAGGCTAAGGAAGGAAAGCATGGTTTACTGAAGAAGTTGAAAGCACCTGGGAGCATATTTTGCCTATTTTATTGCAACTACAGGTAACCTTTAAGGATGATGCAGGACGATAAAATAAAGCAGATTGCTGATTTATTTTTAGCTGAGGTTAGAAGGTGCAGGAACGAGGCAAGGAATTACAGGAAAGGAAAAGATATTTCATGGCTAAGAAAGTGAACATTGCACCAAAGGGGGAAGGAATTACATTCCATCCTGGCTTCCACCCCAGATTTCCTATGATGCTAATTAAGTCATTTAAATTTTCAGGGGTGGTTCTTAATTTTTCTGGGGATCTGACTTGGAAGCCCTAAAGGTGAAACATAAAAACACTGAATACTCTCAGCTGCAACCAAAGCTGATAAAAATCATGTCTTATTATCTAATACCAGTTACTTTGAAAATTCACAGTCCTTGGTATCTTAGAGAGGGCATCCAAAATTAATTGATACTTCAGGTGTTAATTTTCCTGTGCTTCAGTGGAACATGTTTGCTTCTATAATGGGCCTAGGTGCTACTCAGTCTTTTCCAAGTGTTTATATACTGACTAGCTTGAGAAATTATATGGAATACTTCAGAAGAAAACAGCTGCTTCTAACAGGGTCTTAATGGTGAGCTGCCAGTATGTCACTGAACACACCTTGACCAACAGCTGAATACAGCTCATTAAGTGAACACCTTTTCTGCACCGAGTTATGAAAAGGGATGGTAAAATAAGAGAAGTGGGTAAATTAATAAAATAACACTTATGTGAAAAAGGGTAAAATTTAAAGCTATATGGGCAAATTTGAATTACTAACAAGGAAATCTTATTACTGCATACTCCCTGTGAGAATATAGTTGTGTGTCTTTCAAGTGTGTACATGTGTGTATGCACCTCCCCTTGGGGAGCATGCATCTATCTAAGTGTGCAAGAAACCACTTATTCTGTATGAATTAAATGGGTTTCTTTTAAGCTTCCAGTAGAAACCCCACAAAAAAATCCACATTTTCATCATGTTATTTTAGCTGTAAAGAACCTTTCAATCAAATGTGACATGAGATAAAACTAAAGAAGTGGCATAGCCACTTACACCACTCCAAGAGAAAAGGCTATGTTTGCCTTGCTCAGTTTCAAGGAACACAGAAAATTTCTAAAGGAGCTCACAGAAGAAAACAAAAAAAACCAAAATAAACAAACAAAAAAACCCAAAACACACACACCACCAAACCACACACAAGCATACAAACCTCTTCAATTTCAAGACCACTGTCATTCCCGGGGTTAAGGCAGATTAGGCAGATTCCCAGTGGTGCAGCTTTTAGAATAAAGCAAAATTCCTTGTTGCAAGGCCAGTTGGAAAATAAGACTGGAACTTGGAGGTGGGAATGAAGTACAGCTGTGCATTCAAAGGTACAAACATAACCAGGTATTAACTTCTTGATTTTCCTTGAAATAGAAATTAATCTGTATATTGTACAGGTATATAATCACATTGCTTTGCAGCTCCTGAAAAAAACAGGATTGTTCTTATGCCTCACATTCCAGGCTGAGTCCCCTCCTTAGCACTTGTAAAAGTAAAGTGATCTGAAAACTGAACATGTATGCTATTGTTGTATATTCAAAAGCAAAATAGCAAAACTGGGAAAAAGAATCTTTTTAGAATTGTGCAGAAAACATGGAGAAGTTACCAGAACTTCATTACAGGCTAACCCACAAGAAAAACGTATTCCTAAAAACCACAGAAACTCGAAGTTGTCCTTGTTTTCTGAGACTCAAGTTTAGCACCCTCTTTTGGATGCAATAATGTAGGTGCTCCAGAGAAAGTGTAAGAACATTCCAGTGGGCCAATGTGGGATAATCTCCCTCCTATAAATCTCCTTTAGATGTGATACAGTGATTGACTGAAGTTGCAAAGTAGACTGCAATATGTAATATGCTTTCCAAATTCTTATTACTTATGATGAGACTAGAATCCATATACATTTCCTTGCCATAACAACCTAATATGAGTTAGCCCACAGAACTCTGGTGCTCTGAGCAGCTCCTCTGAAGAGCTGTAGGGCAAACTATCACTCCAGACACATTCTCTCTTACAGCTTGTTACCATGTTGTCAATGATACTGAAGTCTCCATCAAGTCTATCTACTAGCAAAGCCTGGTACAGCTACCTATTGACAGCATGGAAGAGATTCATCCCAAAAGTCTAGAGGTGTCAGAGCACAAGCAGTGCAGGGAAGGAAGGAAGCATTTTTAGCACTCAAAACTGGGTAGGCAATGCAAGTTACATCAAGTAGCATTAATGAAGCCCTGAAGTGGCTGTAAAAGGCCCTCATAGCAACCCACTTAGCCATGTAAAATTTGCTAAGACATGTCTCATTTCTTGCCATAAATTTCTTGACTTAAATACAAACTCAGTAAGCCTCAGCAGCCTGCCATTCCTAATTTGCAAGAGTAATAATAACTAACTTGTTTTTTAGTGAAGCATGAATTCCGTGATCTCTCTAGTTTCAGCACATCTGTCCTCGCTCTCCTGCCAATCTGACCATTTTGGCAAAAGTAATACAGCACTGTCAAGAAAAAGGAGCAGAGAAGGAGCTCAAAGTTTCTCCACTGAGTTTCAGCAGCAGCAAGCTGAAGCAGAGACAGGAAAAAAAATAGATGGGATGCTCAAACAACAAGACCATGGCCATGGAGCTTGCTCAGTCTCAGCACATCAGCACCTTGAGGGGAATGACGCCTGGAGAAGGCACCGAGTCCTCATTAAACCAGCAGACACAGGCACAGAGTCACAGGGTCTCTTTCTTGCTTAAAATGGGATTTTATTGCCTCCTTTTGTCTGTCGCTCTAGGCAACTGCCTGCTCATAAAACTGGGCCAGCTTGCTAGGGAGCGGCAGAAAACACTCAGCTCTGAGTTAGTATTCCACCAGATGATGTAAGTCTACACGGGAGTCTTTTAGTTTCTATGTGAAAGGGGAGATGCTGGTCAATTTCCTGACCTTAAACTTTTATTTTTGACCTGATCTTAAAACTTTGCCTTCCCAACTCCTGCAAACAGCTAAGGTTTTGGAATGAAGACAATAGGAAGGCTGAACATGCAGCCCCTGGCAGAACCAGGGTCTAAACATCTGAGGAGAACTGATGGGTTTTTTAAGTACCTAGGTCATACCTCAGTGGCTGTATTTTAGTGCAGGGCAAAACCTCTTACTTGAAAGACATAAAAAAACCCTCAGCTGTTATGACATACTTGGTATAGGACTTCCAAAAGTGCCAGCTACAGGTATGCCTTCACTTCAACAGAAGTACTGAGCATGCTGAGTACCCACTGACCACAGTGAGACTGAAATGGAACCACTACCAAATGCTTTTGCACACCCCACAATATGTATTAAAACACATATGAACAAGAACTTACATTTAGCTTTGAGACAGAATAAATTTGTTTCTCATAGTTAAGTTTTTATGCAAACACTGCCTATAGCACTTCACTCAGGTTACTTCCCAAGCTCTTCAAACTATTGAAACTGACGTATAATGCTCATTTTTACACATCTCAACCCAGAATAACATGTTTCAGAAAGCTGATTGTAAATTGCAAATCCTTATCATCCTTATTATCCTTATCCTTATCAAGCCAAACAACTTGGTGCATTTTTTATTGATCTCCATGGATTTGGATCAGGTCTACTGAACTGTACCTTCAGTATCTCACCACTACCTGTGGGCCTGCTGAAGAAATAAATCACTACTCTGAATTACAGCAGGATGAGGCCATCAGGAGTAACTTGAGCTTACTCATGTGTTGTAGCAAGGACTGCACTGTGTAGCTTCATTTAAATATATCTGAACTTGGAGAAAATAAGGCCAGAATGAAAACCAAGAAACATTCCACTGAAAAGGAAAAAATGAATATGAGCAAAGATTCCCTCCTACTTTGCTGATTTATTGTTTTTCAGGATCAAGTCATGTTTATATACAGTCACTTGCAGAATTACAGATCTGTTTTCACTCCTGTTTGGCACAAGGATATTTCTTGCATTAACTTTAGAGACAGACACTAAAGATCTGCTCCAAGTACACTAAAATCAGTGTGAAAGTTTGAGGATCATGCCTTAGGGCAATGCTCTGCAATGTTTTCCTACAGGATGAGAATCTGTGCCCAGGTCACTCCCAGTAACTAGTCTGGGACTCAAACACAGACACTGATTCTAAAATATCACTTCTAAAGTACTACATTTTCCTAAATGAACAATTTACAAAACCTGTTATTCAATATGAAACATGATAATTTTGATGTATGTTTATAATGAACACAACAGTACCCTAATTATGTTTTTTATTTGGTAATTATTTTATGTATTCTTTATTTATTTGGTATTTATTTTACATAACATTCTTTGATAT
>NW_008655477.1:28447-30798 GCF_000695815.1 Acanthisitta chloris
CTGAATTAACAATTATTTCTAATTTAAGAAAAGCTACCAACTAATCTTCAAACTGAGTTAACCCAGAGCACTCTCATACTGATAAAGTCTCAGCTAAAGCAATAAATTAGTTTCTCTGTACTCATTTCTTCATCCTCTCCATTTCAGCCTTGCTGTACTTCATTCCCAGCATTTCATATTCACAGGCACTAAAGCTGAGGACATTGAGCCCCAAACACAAACATTAAGAAAAGCTACCAACTAATCTTCAAACTGAGTTAACCCAGAGCACTCTCATACTGATAAAGTCTCAGCTAAAGCAATAAATTAGTTTCTCTGTACTCATTTCTTCATCCTCTCCATTTCAGCCTTGCTGTACTTCATTCCCAGCATTTCATATTCACAGGCACTAAAGCTGAGGACATTGAGCCCCAAACACAAACAGATTGAAGCCAGACAGCTGAAGAGATTACCACTCTAAGGCATCTGTCCAGTTCAGCTTTCAGAGAGGTGGCAGCTACCGTGACAGGAAGCTGAGTCATGCATAAAGGCAATCCAGTGTACAGATCAAAATAGTAATATAGATCAGTGCAGGTTCTGACCTGCACAGTGGCAGCCTGCAAGCTGCAAGCTGCACGGACTACCTGCTTCGTATGCAGTGCAGCTATGCCTGCTGCCAGCTCAGTATCAGCCAGGCAACAAACAGACAGGGTGAACAGCTGGAAGTGATAGGCCTGGTCCCACTTCATCCAGCCTGGCTTCATGAAACAATGCATACACTTAAAAGCTGATGTTGCTGTCAATAATGTCAAAGACAAAATTTCAATAGGATTCAAATTATGCAAACTCAAGTTTTCAGCTTCGATGAGTGCCAAAAGTTTCTTGAAAAGTGTTTTTCAAGAAACATGGCACTATGGCTGGTACGGTAAAGGGGTACATCAACGAGCCTCATCTTCCAAAGAAGCTGTCTGAGAAATAGATGACACTAAGGCAGCAGCAATATGAAGCAAGAGTCTGTGTAACCTTACCAGGAGTAGCTTCCAGAAGCAAAATCGTAAGAACTGCGTAGTAGTTTATGTGGGAGAAGCAAAGGAGATAGCCCAGCTGAGAGTTAGTCCCAGTAAAGCACGTAAGACGTAACTCAACCTACACTATAAATTGTTTCCTTCGTGCACTCATTCACTGTCTGTAGCCTCAAGCTGTAGCTTTTCAGCTCTGCATTAGAGAAATTACCTGTTCATGACACAAGCCAGAAAAAGGCACACCTAAGCACATTGGCTTCACAAAGGGTAAGGGAAGGGCAGATAAGAGCAATAGTTTTGTAAGCAGTGGCATATATGAAGCCTCATTTCCTAGGGAATTGCATCTTATGACTGTCAGATTTTTTAACCGAATTATACCAAAGCTTCAGGCTTGTCTTAAACTGAGCATCAGAGAATGCACAGAGAAGAGAAATATGCATGTCCACCATGACAGACTTCAAGTGAGATTTGCTCCTTATTGGACACTGTTGAATTCTACAGAAATACACATTTTGATTGAAAGTGGGATTTTTCCAATTCCTGGACATTCAGTTCCCACAGTCCCACAACACCTCTGACAAACACTGACATTTCTCTATCAATGGTTGAAATGTATGCTGCATATTTTGCACATAAGCACATTCTCCCCTGCACAGCTATGTTGACAGAACTTAGAGAAACATCCTTTCTTTAAGAATCAGTATCTTAAAATTTGCCCCTCTGCTTCATTCAGCTGAAATCAGCCTAAAATTTACGGAGTGCAGAACTAATAAAGCAACAGCAAGCAAACTGCAGCAAAACGACATCCTTATGCTAACATGCAAATACACACGGGATGCAATCCTGCATACGCTTTATTTCTTTAAGGAATTGGGCTTTTTTTTTAAAAAAAAACTGATCAGCACTACTTAAGGAACCCATCTGGCTGTCACCTTCCTTTCTGAAACAGAGCTGAGCAGTTTGCTTTTGCCTACTTTAGTAGTGTTATCTCTGAGAACGCCAGCTCAGGCTCCCCTACTGCTGCCACAGCAGGTGATGGGTCCTGCTGGGACCACAGCGGCACAGGGGGCAACGCAGTGCTGAAAAAGGGGGAGGCGGGAGGAAGATCTCAGCTCTTAAATAACGTGTATAAAAACACATGGTTGCTTTCCATACACTACACACAGCGTATGTGCAAACACACGCGCTAGCTTTTTATCAGTCACATCGCATGAGACAGCTGACACAGACACCACCCGCGGTAAGGACGACTTCTTTCAAGCACGCAGGAACACACCTGCAGATCCCTCAAAGTCTGCATCCTCCTCCCGAGAAGGGATTCCCACGGCAGACAGCAGCCCCATGGGGTGC
>NW_008655478.1:0-9188 GCF_000695815.1 Acanthisitta chloris
CGGCCCGGGGGGGCCCTGCTGCCGCTGCCCGCTGCTCCTCGGCCGGGGGGTCCCGAGCGTCAAAACACACCCGCACGCACCCAAAATAACCCGCTCCTCGCCTTTGTGTGACACACAAAGAAGAGCCCGGCGGTGATGGAGCCGGGCGGGTGATTTACTCACCTGCCTCTCCGGCCCCCCATGGGTTTCTATGGGTCGAGGGGGAGGGGAGGGCTGGCCTTTGGTTTTACACACACACACACACACACACACACACACACACACACACACACGGCTTTTGTTGCTGCACCCCCCTTCTCTTGAGCCATCATCTTCTGGGTGATCCTTAACCTCGCAGTGAGCTGGTGTCCCTCCCCTTCATACCAGCACTGGGTGTCCTGTTCAATGCTCATGGTCCAGGCACTGAGTTCTGCAGCTCCCTTCCCTTCAGGAGAGACATTTCAGGGTTCTTTAGAGGTTAGCTCCCCTCTATACATCTTCAGCTGAACAGTCCCTCTCTGTTTTCCTCTCAAACACCTATCCTAGTTCCATATTCCCCTTGCAGAGATGCTATCTCCTCTGTAAGCCCCACTCATGCCTGGTTATTTAGGATGCCAACTGCACGAGCTCACCCATCCCTTGCAGCCAAGGCAGCATCTCTCGAAGGCTTGAGAAAGTCAACAACACTTATGTGGCTTCAAAGCCTTATGCTGCTGATCTGCCTGGGCAGCCCCCATCCGATGTCCCCATGTGGCCAACAGGACAACTGAGATAAATAGGTTTTAATGCCCAAACAGGCACCCACAGGGGTGCACAGGCATGTCTGACGCAGTTGGATACCTGCACCCAGTAGAAGAGCAAAACTGCACTGACTAAGCCATGATTTTGAGACATTATCCACCATCTTTTCTGGAATAACCTCGCACATTGCTTCCACCAATTCCATTTCATAGGAGCAGAGAAAGGGCTTGACCTTTCTACCACCAAAACTCTCCAAAGCTTTCTCAGAGACAGTAGAGGTTCCAGTGATAAAAATTATCTCTTCCCATTATGGAACAAAGAAGAGAAACCAAGTAACTGTGGGTACAAAGATTTCTTCACAGTTCAACAGCGGGCTCTGACAGGGTTTCTCCTGGGGTGGGAGATGGTATAGCCTAACACCCACTGATAGCAGTCCATTGATTTTGATCTCTGCTCCTACAATGCTCCACAGCACTTCTGCTGCTGCTCCATTATGACACCTCAAGCCTTTCCATTTTTCCTTTAATATTGCTTCTGCTGCCTGTCTTCCCTCCCTAGACTGTAAGATCTTTGGAAGCATCTCTCCTCCCTGCTCCATGCTCTCCTGTAAAGGAAACCTAATCCATAGCAGCAAGTCATATGGGTACCCTCATCACGACCTGGCTGCACACACTCCCAAGCTGTCATCCCTAAGTGACACTAAGTGGTCCTGTGCTCAAAGGTGACATACTCCCCCAAGATGTGACCTTAAAATGCAAGTTGCATCCCTCAGCAGAGACATGCTCTAGTTCAGATGCTGCTACTGGGTGATAATCCCTTTTAAAAAATCTTGAGAGTGGCTGACATGATACATAAATGGGGATGAGGGAGGGCAGACATGAGGTTCTTCTCTACTACTACTCACTGCACCAGTCTGAAGAGTTGATGCTTTTCTCTGGACCTCACTCTCCCCCTCAGTAAAAGGGAGGCAGTGATTCCAGCTGACTCCTTTAAGCTGTTCTGAGATCTTACAAGTGAAAAGAATTAGGCATGCAAAGAGCCAAATAATAGCTCTGACTCCAGACCTGGATGACAGACCTATCTCCTGACTCAGCTGCCTGCCTGTATAGCTCCTTGGCTATCCAAGACAGACTACTAAATTATGCAAAACCTTTGAGTGAGCCTGGCTTAATTAAGTTTTAATTTTAGTAAATTACCAGTGTGGGAGTGGTTGAATCTGTGAACCATTACTCCTGCTTGTTTGGGATTTTATTTGAAACAAGACACTTCATTACATCTCTGTAAACAAGATCTACTCAGAAAGGAGAACTGGTGCAGAGGATCAATACAGAAATGGGAAGAGGAGGTGAGGGGACAAACAACCCAGTCTGGGAAAGTGTGGTTAACCCAGGGACTTGTAAAAAACTGTCCAAGGGCTGCTTATGCTGCATTGACTTCTCCCCAACCTTCAACATCAGCCTTCAGTCTCATCCTGAAACTTGCAGCACCACTGCCATCCAAGGCAATGATGTAGACTCTTGTACGGGGACACATCTGCCTGGGATGTTTTCCCCCGAGAGGCCTCCTTATCCTTACCCTAGGAGTAAGAAGATGTGAACAGGCTCTTCACGAGTGCACAGCACTGATCTTCCCACAGCTAAAATGGGCTTGTAAAGCCACGAGGTGATACTGCCCCTCACCCAGAAATCACTGTTTCCACTACAATACAACCATCAGACAGAGGCAAGACCTGGAAGTACTTGTGCCTCTTCTAACCGGCATGGGAGAAGCCATGAGCAGCAATGGGACACCAACACAGGTTACGCCCTGGAATCTGCTCTTCTTTGCCCAGGACACTGGCTCTACTGCCCTAAGTCCCTAATTGGTTTAACAGCCTGATGATCACCCATGGTACTGCAATGCCTTCTGCTTTTGCTGTCACCGTCACTTCTGAGCCCACTGCTAACACCCACCCCCAGCCACGTGGCAGCACAGGACCAGGGTACTGCATAGAGGCCAATAACCCAGGTGAGGAATGACTTACCCTTCCAAAAACCTGGTGTTTTGAATGCAAACCAGATATGCATTTTTACAAACAGGACCCAGTCCCAAGGGAACAAACCTAAAAAGGGACTAATTTGCTGTGTCTGGTACTTCAATAAGTTATTTCTAAGATATTGCATCTAATTTTTAAATCGAACACAGGTCAATATCTTGTTAGTCAAATGTTACAATGTTTATAATTTAAATATCCATCCAGAGAGAAATTATGATGCTTTTACAAATCTCCCTCAATAGCTTAAGTTAAAAATAAACCAGCCAATCTATCAATCAGCCTTATTCATTCATCTCAGCTATTGTGGGAAGAAAAGAGCAACATACGCAAGAGAGAAGCAAATGGTCTGAGAAGAAGCAGCTGAATGTATTGATCAGAGTTTAAAAAAAAAAATTGTTAGAAAAACCCAGACACACGTCATTTGGTTTAATGCAACCCATACAAACAGCTCCAAAAGGCCACAGCTGCCTGCCTCGAGCTCTCCTCAAGTCAGTGGGTGCCTCTCTCCAAATGACAGCCCTCCAGAGCAGGCAAGACCTCTTACTGCTCCTACTACTTTAAAAGTACTCTATCTTCCCCAGAATAATAAAAACAAAAAATTAAGACAAAAGTCAACATTGTATCCTTAGGGCACCAAAATAATAAATAAATAAGCAGTAATGCTTGCAACCCACCAAGTCTGACAGCTTAAAGTGTGCACAAAGAAAAAGGCGCTGGTGAGAGAGTGAAAGCCATCCTTTGAACTCCCGCGCCCCAGCACTCTCAGAGGCGACGGATTTATGCTTCTGCTCCAGCATGCCAGTTCAGAGAGACCCTTTCTATCCATCTCACCCTGATGGAGCTCTCAGAGTCACTTGTGGCCTTCTCCCCCACTTTTGGCTTTTTATTGTTTAAACTTTCACTGTTTTCCTGCAGATGAAAAGGGAGAGAGAATCACCTTACACTCCTTGGGTTATTTAAAAAGGAAGGGAAAGAAAAATATTTTTTTCTCTCCTGAATGGAAAGTTTCCATCTCAATATGAGTTTTTAATTTATGATTTTTTTAAACAACCTGCCTGGGAAGGCCCTGGCCCCTCGGCTGGAGAGGGAGTTCCCCGTCCCTCTCAGCCTGTTGCATTCAGGCAAGGTGAAGAGGCACAACTCGTGTTAGGCCGATGGGAACAAATCTCCCCTTTTGTTCCCTGCCAAAGGCTTCGCTAATTGCCGTTGGCCCGACCCTGCCTTATCGGCGATCGCTCCCAGAAGGGGAGGGCACTGGCAGGTTCAAAGAAAGGAAGAAAGAAGAAAAGAAAGAAGAGAAAGCAAGAGAAAACATTCCTTTTCTTTCCTCCAGCAGCCAGTGCCAGGCAGAAAACCAGAAGGAAAGAAAGAAGAGGGAGCATGAAAGAGAACAAAAAATAAATAAATGACCTGAGCCCGCTCGAAGACCCTCTTTCTCTCCTATCAGCTTTTACAGGGGGCAATACATTTTATTCATTGCCAGGTCTGACTTATCGCAGCCTTGTTTTTAATGAGGTATAATAAGGGGAACATTTTGTAACAACACGGTTCCTCTATTTTATCCGACAAACAGCTGTGTCATGGCCGTCGCTGGGAGAATGAATCATATCTCCCTGCCTGCATATGCTAACTCCCATGTAATTACCCTCGCATCTTAAATAAAGCAGGCCCTAAACCTGTCGCTCAGATTACAAGCAAACGGTGCAGACCTCGTAACTGGGGCCTCTATCATTACAATTAATTTATCACAGGAGCGGCTGAGATTAGAGACTAGAATTAAAACTCAGAGCAGGGAGGGTGCCCAGGGCTGACAGAGAGAGGGAGAGGAGCTTTATTGCAGAGGCAAGGCAGGCTAATTCCTTAACTGGAGCAATCCTGGATATTTTTTTCTTCCTTTAAGTTATTCACTCAGTTATTTTCCTGAGGCTACGGCAGGACATTTTTCTCCCTGAAATGTCAGGAAGCAGAAAGCAAAGGGAACTTTGCCCTGTATTAAGCCCACTCAATAAACACAAATGGTTGAAGGCCTCAATCTGTGTGAGTGTATGTGAGTCCAGATACATCCTATGCCTGTGATTTTTCGATAGACACATATATTATTCTTATAAACAGATATATATGCCAATGTATACATAGATTACATGCATAGAGAGCCAGCAGCTGTGCAAGAGCATCTCCTTTTCACTGCTACACAGAAGTGTTTGAAACATAAAGTTTTGCCTTTTCAAAACTTTTCTGCTTTAAATACAGCGCCCACTAGAACAGCCCATTCCTCTCTGAATGCAACACTGGTCTGCTGTGGCACAAACACAATTGCCAGTGCTGCACCACTGCTCCCTGCACCAATACTCACTGGTATGGGCTTACACCCCCACTCCAGGCTCCCAGCAATGCTCCTTCTGCTTCTTTGGAAGAAGGCCAAAGCAATGAAAGGTGCTGAAGAGAATTCAGATACAGACCTTGCCTACAGGGAGCTTCAGTAGTAATACAACCACTTTGTTTGGAGGGCACATGTTTTACCCAGACCGTTATACAAGTACTCCTGGGTGCCACTGCTCTCCTGTGAACTCCCTACACTTGCACAGATCATTTTCCCTCTCCCAGGATGCTCCTTTCCATCACTGAGCCATGGCATCACTGGGAATGCTGTGGTACGCAGCACAGCTACCCAGATGATTTACGGAGCTGCAGGGCTCCTCCAGCCAGGAGCTTCCAATCCCTGAAGCCTTTCTTGCAGCTTGTTAGTCCATGCCATCTCTCCTCAGTGCCTCCCATCCCAGTAGCATAGCCTGCCTTAGGGCCAAACCCCGAGCATTTATTCATCGTTATTAATAGGGAGGAGGGAAGGAGGGAGGGAGGGAGGGAGGAAGGAAGGAAAGAAGGAGGGAAGGAAGGAAGGAAGGAAGGAAGGAAGGAAGGAAGGAAGGAAGGAAGGAAGGAAGGAAGGAAGGAAGGAAGGAAGGAAGGAAGGAAGGAAGGAAGGAAGGAAGGAAGGAAGGAAGGAAGGAAGGAAGGAAGGAAGGAAGGAAGGAAGGAAGGAAGGACTGCTATTTTTCCAGCACCAATCCCTGAGAAGATCCCAGACCCCAGAATGTTCACTCTATCTGCAGACAGCAGAGGACCATTGCAAGCAGAAGAGGACCATTTCATTGCAAAACATCAAGTCTGCAACTAGATATACAGAGGAACTGACTCTACGGACAGCAATGGCCTCCTGGTATCAGAGGGAGTAAGGTGATTCTCAAATCAGCTGCATCCAAAATAGATCTAACTGTAGGATCAGGGCCTAATTCAGTAAAATAATATAGAAAGATACTTTGATTAAAATCATACGTATTTTTAAAGAAAAAATCTCTATTTTTTTTAGAAACTTCTGTGATTGTTGCACTGGGAAGGATCATGAAAATTTATTTTATTTTATACTCTCAGGAATTTGGGCTCTTTTATCAGTCTGCATATTGAAAATAGCCTTCCTGTACTTACTTTTGCTTCCAGTTGCTCTGCAGTGCCTTATCTTTCATCGTTTTATGCATACTGCAAGGCCTTAGCTCCAAGATGAACAGATGAAAGGGAAGGAGGAAGGCTGGCTTCTAAAGGATTGGTGAACACATTTATTTCAAACTACTGTTTGTTTTGGATTTTGGGGTTTTGGTTTTTTTGCATTTGAGGTTTTGTAAACATTATTTCTTGCCAAAAACTGAATCTGAGACCAAATAACATAGACACATTATAGAAAAAGCTAAACCACTTAAATCAAAGAGTGCTGGTCTGTCAGCAAGTGCACTCCAGCCAGCAGGAAGGTTATAGTTTTATGGGCACCAGAGATGTCACTTGTGGGCAGAAGAAGTGACCTGTGGTTCTTCCAGCCCAGTGTGGTGTCTCCAGCAAAGGCCAGACCAGATGCTTCTGTGAAAGATCAAACAAAGTAAGACAAAAGGAAGACACCACTGTAAACAGTTACAGAGCAGCCTCAATTCAAGGGAAGTTTCCTCCCTAAAAGCCAGCCACTGGCGTATGCTCTGTTCTCATGGCAGAAGGCATTTAGCAGTATCTTGTAGGATTAAACCCTAAAACTCCACTCTCCAGTATTGATGTGACTGGAAAGCTGAAATCTTTTTTATTAATATTATTATTACTTAAAAGCACAGCTTTTTGCTTCTCTTTTCTACCTGCTGGTGCTTGTTTCAATGATGTGTTTGCTAACCAGGTCCTGGAGATACAGAGCTTTTGGGCTGACACCCTCTGCTTCTTGCCAAGTGAGCCAGCACAGCCAGTTTAATGCAGATACCGAATAGGTATCTATATAATATCTCAAAGCATATTCTGCCCATCTTGGTAGTATTTCCTTCTTCCCTGAAACTCTATCATGGCATGAGACCTGACGGCACAGGCAAATGGGTGGATGGCACCACACTTTTCCAGCAGTGCCGGCTCGGCTGCCGCTGAGCAGGACAGGGAGGATGCAGCCCTGAAGGCAGTGGACACACTGCCTTTTCTTTTCTGCTCACAATTGGCAGTTTCCTCCACCCACCCAAACAGACCCTGCAATGTTTTTTAAAATGCAGTCAGCAGCTGGAAACTAAGGCAACTTCTGTCTCCTATTGAAAGTCTCCCAGCAAAGCTGCAGCCTTCACTGGACCACCCTGGGTCATGTAAATTCAGCAGATTATCCATCCCTAACTCTCCTCATCTATCAGCCGCCTCTGTTATCGATCTGCTCCTCTGAGTAAGTGGGGCCCGGGCTGTCCATTGCTGAGTCCTGCAAATCTGGCCAGACGCACGTGTGACTGCCTGGGAGAGCGAGGAGGACAGGTTCAATAATGCCGGGTTACTGCCACCACACAGCCTGAGCCGAGCTGATCTATGGGCTTGGCAAAGGCACGATTCAAAAGCAGGACAAGATTTGGCCATAATGCCACAGGACTCAATTTAATCCCAAGACACTCAGCTTTAAAGGCAATACTGCCAGCTGCCAGCTGCCAGCCAAGGCTGGGAAGTCACTTCCACTGCCCAGTGGAACAGATTAAATGCCTTCTTTCCATCCATAAGATACCGACAGCATCTCGGCTAACCGTCTGCTCCTCCATTTCACAGATGAAGGCTGGGAAATGCCTATCTCCACATGCCCTATTCAAGTTCTTTGCCAGAATCACATAAAATCCCAAGCCTTGGGACTGTAAAACTCCCCCATTTCAAACCCAGCTGACTTACAGCTGAGCTTAATTCCCCTCTCAGTTTCACCCAGCAGTCCAGCTGCAAAGTTCAGCAGAACAAGGTCCTCCACCCGTGGTCAAAGCCTTAAATATTACACACATGCCACCTGCACCAACGACCTTAATTTTCATTAATAATATGTTCTGTGCTTCAATTTATAACTAAAAATGAAAGATGAACCAAGTGTAGTCCTCCTTTCCCTGTAAACATCTTGCTATAACTGCACAGCAAGGTCTGCCAGAGTGAACTCACCCCAGTGGGGTGCTAATTCTGGGAGCTGGAGATAACTGTTGAAATGGGAATACATTTAACAATTTCACTGCTGATTTTTCAGCAAATATATGTATCTATGATGCTTATTCATAATCTCAAACTACTTTCCACATGTCCCAAAGAGGTGACAAAAACCTTACGTGTCTACCCAGCTGCCAAAACCTCCCACTTCCCCCCACTTCTACAACGCAGCCGAGTATTGTTAATATGAAAATCTTTGGCCTATTGATCACTAAAAATATGAGGGCGACAAAAATGCATTGAATTTAACATAAAAATAAACAACTCATGGCTGCTGTATTGACTGTATTATTCGTATTATGATTTAATTCATTCGCCTTTCACGCAGCAGCTGCAGATTTCCACCATCTGTGCCAGACTACTTCGAAGGCCAGGCCTGGGTGCCCTCACCTGCGGAAAGTAATTGGGTCTCCACTCCAACACTGCCAGAGCAAAGACACTACAGATGGAGAACACCACCCTGCATGGTGTGAAAACTTGAAGCTAAGTGTGGTGGTGCTTCCTTTAGGACACTAACCAGTGTTATGGGACATGTCTAAGCCTAACTTGGTTTCAAAGTATGAAAGGAGAAGCTAATCCATTCTTTGGAAGGATATTCCAGAGTAGTTGTGGGTGACCCATTCCTGGAAGTGTACACGATCAGACTGAACAGGGTGTTGAGCAACACACGATAGTGGAAGGTGTCCCTGCCCATGACAGGGGGTTTGGAACTAGATGACCTTTAGTTCCCTTCCAACCCAAACCTTTTTATGATTCTATGTTTCAACAGCCTCACAGCCCTCAGGTACCCTAACCTTACACTGACAGTTCAGCTGGGCACATACGACATGTTCAGGATACTCATATCCCAGTCTGTATTTTCCCCAGTCTCCACACCATGCCTATGCAGCACACACCAGATCATCTTCTTACCTGCTAGTTCAGC
>NW_008655478.1:9216-36309 GCF_000695815.1 Acanthisitta chloris
TCACCCATGGATAGGGTGACCACAGAAAAGTCTGCACCATCTCCAGCCCTTCTCAAGGCACTGGAACACCACAGCCCTGGGGAAGAAAGGCCTGACTTTAAAGGGAAAGGTGGGGTTCGGACCCCACCCCATGTCACAACAAGCACCACTAAAACCAAAACAAACCAGGCAGCCCCAAAAGTCGTAAGAATTAAAGGCACGATTCCCCCTTTCTAACGATGCTTTTACAGAAACCATTCCACTGTAAAACTTTATGATTTGAATCTTTATAGCTGCCAGCAGAGCACATGTTCACTGCCTTAAATTATAACTTAATCTCAACAGAATTTGTGCTTTCCAGCACTCTGTGGGTACAGTGAAAGATGAGAGGCAGAACTTCATGCCTGCTGCCCACCTGCCTCCTTGGACCATGACCTCCGGAGGTACCATGTGCTGGGGTGCAATCACAAGCCCTCAAAACAGCTCCCATCTGGAGATACTCTGCAGCACAGGTACTTAAGCAGCACCTTGCAGCACAAGGATAGAGGTGCCCACAGTGCACTGTTATGGTGCTATTTATCACCGTGACTGCTAAAACACTAAAACTGAGGAATGCTGATATCAATAAACACAGTAAAGGGGCCAGAGGAGACACGACAGCAGCATCCCAGCCATGCTTTGTGGGGCCCATGCATCCTCCACAGCAGGATCACACACAGCAGCCCTAGTGTAAATTACCCGGGGCAGTGAAGAACCCTCCACTCATTCAAAGAGTAGATAAGGACCAAATCTGCAACAGATGCTGTCACAGGATCAGTGTATAGCAGTCCCCCAAAGCACACCACCTTTCAGTGGATGAACACACATGGTCTGTCTACAAACACATTTGCTCCCAGCTCTGCTCTCTGCAGAAGAGGTGGCAAGACCATGCTTAGGCTACAGTAAACCAGAGAATCCTCCTGTGGTCTCTGGCCTGCCTTCCTTGTACAAACTCCTTGCTCAAAATGATCATGCTGGTAACTGCTGGCTTTTTTAAAACCTTGCTGTTCATATCCACAAGCAGAAGCTGTACCAGCAGAAATATAAAGCAGTGTGCAAATGTGAGTTGCAAGTATATTGTGCAGTCCTGGAAGAAGCCCATGCCTTGTGTGTGTATGTTCACGCATAGCAAGATGGCAGCAGAGGAAAAAATATTGGAAGAAAACTGCCAGTTATCCATATAGGAAAAACTGCTCTGGTATGGTGGGGGAATTGGGAACATTTTACTCCACTCCTCATCTTCAGCAACAGGGAAGAAAAAAACAGTCGATCAATACGACAGTAAATTTTTTAACACAAGTAACCTTTAAATACTAAACAATGTCATACTAAACTAAAACAAACTACATGAAATCCCAGTCAGGCATTGAAATCACTTTGGGTCATTCAGACTAAGAAAACAGAGATAACAAACTTCAGCATTCCGCTGTGCCAAGCTCTGGTGTCATCTCTGTTAAGACTTGGGTAACTATGAACAAGTGGTCCTCCTCAGGCAATGACACACAGCATCTTGGAGTTCCTGAGTTCTTTGGACAGGTGACCCCACTAGATGGTTGGCATCATCATACTCCTGCAGCTCCTAGACTTGAGAAATAGAAGAGCCATCTCTCTGGCTGCACTCCCTGCTTCCAATCCCTGCACAATTTGTTCACACCTTTCCCCTCTGCATGTCCTTTCCTCTTCTTCTGAGAGGGGAACTACTTTCTCCCTTCTTCCAGTTGACCATGTGCTGATAAATTTACATGGAGCCATTTTTGCTTCCAGCTGCTGATCCAGCACTTTAACCTGTTGTGCCTCTTGTTTATTAAAGCATCTCCCAACAGGTTACCTCAGTATTGAGCTCCCACAGAATCTGGAGTGCACTTCTGAGAGCACCCAATGCTCCACACCTTGTGTCTGTACAACAGTGGGAACCTGATACCTGGACAGTCACAAAAGCACGCAGAAGTGGAAGGGTGAACATGAGGTTATCTGTTTCTTCCTGTTCAAAAGCAAAACCAGCTAAGTTTAACACATTCCTGAAATAATTCTGCTTCATTTGCTCCTGAAACCTGTCAGTGCTCCCCACTCGCTAGGCAGCCTAATGTCACCCTTGTGCTAGGAAATAACAGCTGACAGAAAGGATTCAGTTTAAGCTCCGAAGTTCTTGCCTTATCTGCAGTTGGCACATCTTTCTACTCAACCTGCAATGCTCACCCACCATGCCAACTTCAAATGAGAGTGGATTTCTTTCCCACACTCCTAAGGAGAGACCAGTCCAGCCACACTCACCACCTTTGCTTTAAGCCTTGCTACAGCTGAAATGGGCATCAACAAGAAGAAATAAGAAAGGGAAGAGCCCTCACTTTCTGCAGGACTATCAAGAATTTATGAATAAACGTGACAAGTCCTTTAATTTCTCTTTTCCCTTACTCTAATTCTCTCAATTTTTTTTCTAGAAGGAGATGCAGGGCTCCTGTAGGCAGGATAAGAGACTGCTCTTTAGTAGCTGAAGTTTGTCAGTTCAAACTGGACAGCTAGTACCTGACAGACCTCACCTTTCACAGAGCCACGTGTGACTAAGAGCTTCCCTTTGATGCTTTCTCCTATGGATCTTTTAGGCTGCAGTCCAGTAACTTTCCTTCTTTAAAGGAAGGCTGAGGAGATTTTGTTTCCTGACTTTTGAAGAGCTTTTCCTCTTCTTTCTTTGATCTGTGTAGTGAATTTGATCTCCCAGAAGAGCAGGATGAGTGTGTCTCCTGGCAGCCCAGTTCCGGACAGTTAGGATTTGATTCATTGATTCGTTTGTTTTTATTTGGCTTTTGTGTTTGGCAAGCTGAATACAAGGCTGCAAGTAAGTTTCTTTCCTTAGGTTCAGGAGAAGGAAGGTGTTTTCTTGAACCTGGCTGAGCCTGTACTTCCCAGGCTGTGGGACGGATGCCAGTGCCTCTCTGGAGGCACTTCCACCAGCTGCTCAGGGATGCAGGGAAAGAAGCTCACCTCTCCCTCCTGCTCCATCATAAGACTGGACTTGTAAACAGTGTGTGCTGATAAGATATCCAAGTCCTCCAGGGAATCCCCTGCAGGCAGCACTTCAATTTCCATTTTGTTTTGTGGAAGGCTCTGGGACAGACATCTGCTGAGCATTCATGCTTCCCCCTGGCCTAGCAGCCAGCGGGATGAAGAGGAGTAAAGAGGGGGCCCTCGCCTCTCCTGGGATGGAGACAAGGTTGTAACACATCAGGCACGCCTCAAAACCACCCTACTGAAGTACTGGCTGAAGCTCTTTGAGGGTCTTTATCTCAGTGACAGCCCTTCTGATATTCCAGCACTAGTCTGAATGCTTCTCCCAAACAGCCACACATGGTGAACACCACAGCAAGCCTCTCACACACCTGCTGCCACCTTTCCGTCCCAAGAGGAGGAAATCGAGGTCCTGATGTGCCCAGATCAGTTCCTGACTGGAAGTTTAGAAGACCTGTCCTGGCTGGGAATCAAAAATGCTGGGAAAAATAACCATTTAGAATAGATGCTCTGAGGATAACAGAGGCAGTTCAACTGGCCAGAATCCACCTCTGAGGAGCCCACCAGCAGAGCATCTTCGATGGCATGCCAAGACATGATTCCTGCCCACATCCTCAAGCACCTGAGTCAGCATGGGACAATTCCTGCCCCTGGGCTGTCAGGAGTCCTGCCTGCAACCTAGCCCATGGCTTGAACCTGTCATTGGGAATCGGCTCACAGCTGCTCCAAGATTGAGAGCAAAACAAATGCTTGTGTGGGTGTTACAGAAGTTTTCAAGTCTCCTGACTGATCAGTGCCAAAGCTGAGATAAGGTCAGGAGCCCCTTTCTCCCAGCCACAAAACAGACAGCAATGCTGTATATTCAATAAATAACTGGAGTATTTACTCAAATAAATGACTCTGAGCCTGCTCCAAGGAGTTAATTTAGTGCTAACTGACTGGATGAAAATGAAAAGGTCTCATTTTACATTAAGAATGATCACCTGACAGTTTTACTGAATATATTATGACAGGATTTATATAGCTATATAATTTTAGGGTATATTTGGAAGATTATTATCCTGATTTAAATAAACATGATCTCAAGAAAATCAACACAGAGTCAGGAACCTTTCATACAAAAAAAGAGGCAAGTAACTGGCTCAGAAGTGAGCCTCAGTTGTCATATCTTATACCTTTCACCAGTTGCTGCATTGTAAACAGCAAGATCCCAAAGTTCATAGCAAGTGGCTAAAATCCCAAATAAGTCCACAATTCTGCTAATTTACACATCACTAATGAATATGACACAAACTTCTTACCCCAAATGTCTTTTCTTTGTACCAAGAAGGGAGCAGAGAGGCAACCTGGCAGATTGTGCCGGGTGAAGGAAGGAGAGGGTAGAAGGGTGCAGGAAGAATGGGCTTGGGTGTCAAAAGTGCCCCTTAAAAAGTGTTGCTTAAAGGGTCTTCTGCAAGGAAGAAGAAAAAAGGAAGGAATTGAAAGCAAATATATTGTTGACTTTGCTAAGGGCATCACTTTCATGCATCCTGTTTTCCAGGGGTTGTTCCCATTCTCTGAACAGAAATGGGGCACAAAGGAGACTTTGGGGAACTTCTGCCTTTTGTGCTCAAGGACAGCTGGCAGGCTGCAGGCTTCTGGTTGACACAAGAGCAGCCCTGAAATGAGGCTAAAATATGCCCCATTGCACACAACTTACGGGACGGAGAAATGGCCGCAGCACATTCCTATGGTATTCCCAGGTCTGCGATACACCAGCACTGCAGCCAGCATCAGTGCAAAACCCTTTGGCCAAACACATGCTGGTGGGGCACCAGAACTATTTTCCATCTGCTCATCTCCTTTCCAGCTTCCATAGTTTGTGGAGGCTTGCATGAAGGGGCCTTAGTGCAAATAAGTGCCCAGGACGCTACCAGCTGCCTCTTTCAGCCTCCCCAGGTCCTGAATCCCCTTCCTCCTCATCCTGTGTCTCTAAGTATAATTGTATACAAGAAAACCCCTCTCCAGGTTTGTTCTGTTTTACAGACTGCCTGATGGGATTATCTTTCCTATCATTTTGAAGCTTGTATAAGCATGCGACTTACACCACTCAAGCTAAATCACACTCAAGACACTTTGTCTGTCAAAATTGTTTTGAGGATCAAGTAATTTATTTACAGATCATGTTATTTATGTAGTTAAAAATAAATTTTAAAACAGAATTTTAAAATAAATATAAGCTGTAGGTAATAAGGACAATACAGTCAAGTAGCAATATCCTGTGGAACAGATAAGTGGCAAACAGAAATGATCTTAAATATGCTGAAAACTGCACTCTCTGGTCTCAGACCACACAAAGAAAAGGCAACTTATTTGGTCAGGCATGGTCTTCCTGGGAGGTAAGATTCACTTAGATAACTACAGTGATGACAGGCAGCCCAGACATACCCAAGACAGGTAGATCGATTATTCCTGTAGCAGTAACCTTAGGGCAATATTTGTCTGTCATAACCCCAAAGCAGGTCAACTAACATTTAGGAACTAATCGGATGCCAAGTCCAGACAGTGCAAATTTTTCCATTTATTTACTTCCTTGGCTGCTGGATCAGACCTTTTGGGACTACAAAATATCTTACAAACTCCTCTTGCCACTGGAAGTGCTATAAATGTGCAAAGAACAGAAGTCAGGAACAGCCAGGTGGAATTTGGCTGAGGGTTTATTAAGTAACAGAAACATCTGCCAGAGCTGGAGGATGTCAGTGTCCAGATGGGGGTCAGGGACACACATAAGCCCCTTCATGCACTTGCTCTGTGCACATGCTTCCTAAGGGAATGCACCTAGAAGCAAGTCACATATGGGGGCTCACCTCCACACTGGAAAAACAGTGACAGTCCCAGAGGTCACCTGGAGCATCACCACCCCACACGTTGGAGCAGGGATGCCTTTCACAGAGCAAAAAGATAAGGCCAAAGTCTGTGTGCATTCCCTCCAGGGCCAGGGCTGACTTTCTGGGGTTTATCCTGGATTTTAAGTGGGTGCTAGAAAGACAAAGAAAGGCTGATCATGGAGGGGACCGCACGCTTTAAAGGGCTGCAGAAGGCTCTGAGAGTCCACTTATTTCTGAGTGAAGATGGATACCTCAAGAGGTTCTCCTCACCAGTAAATAATTCATAAAAAACAAACAAGCCCAGATCTCTTTGAATTAGAACAAAATATTTCTTTAGAAAAGTGAAGTGATTAAGCACAGGAGGAGCTGGAGATGACAGCTGGTGTCTGCAGCTCCGGATGAGTCACCTTCACTCGCCAAGGCCCCTCTCTCCGGGAAGTGCTGCTGCTTTTTTTTTAACCCTTTGAGATTCCCAGGAATGATTTGTCACCGAGGTTATTAGCATTTCTCCCTTGATATCGACAGCTTGTCTTTCCTTCTTCTAACCGGTGAGTGATTTCTTCACACGCTCGCCAAATATAGCCAAATCACCATGGTAAACGTATCGACAGAATCATATTAACAGCTACAGAGCATTTACAGGGCTGTAAGTTATACAAAAAAAGAAGGAAGGAAATCACACATGGAAATAAACCAACTCTGATCAGCAGTGACAAGCATTTATTTAGGAGTCACTCGATGGAAATATTTTTTATGCTTTAATTGCTAATTATAGGCTACTACAGAAGGGTGGCTTTGGACAAAATTATCTCTTTATACTGGAGCATTAAGCCAGCAGTGAGCACACCCTACTTGGATGTATCTTAAGGAATCAGGAGAAGAAGGATTTATTTCTAAAGCGCTGCCCTTGTTTAAATCAAGCCTGGAGTTTGCAAGTCAAAGCTGCATCTCTCCTGACTTACCAAGCAAGGACCTTTTAAGCATAAAGTCTAGGTAAGAGCTGAAAACACTTCTGTATAGAGCAAGGGAGGCCTTTTCAAAATCATTTGCTGAGGATATTCTGGCCCTCCTCTCCCATACTGGGGGTCACAAAAGGGCCCAAAGGGACCACCAGGTAGCGGGGAGCAGCCGTCAGCATCCTCACTCCTCCACTGTGCAGCTGAGCATCACCTCACTGCCTGGAGAAAAAAGCAAACAGCTGCTCTAAGTCAGACTGGCCTCCGGAGGGAGAAGACAGCTGTTCTCACCTTTCTCTACATGTTCAGGATGCACTCACCATCCCCTACCTGCCTCCTCATTTGTGGGTACAGTTTGATTAGGGATACAGACAACATATATGTGAAGGACTCTCAATACTTCCTTTGAGCCACCCAAATTCCAAGCTTGTTTCTGAAAACAGGCCCAGTTTGCAACAGCAATTCCCCCCATCCAAGTCCTTTCACCACTGCTCCCATTTTCTACAGACACTTCCACCACTTCCAAGGCTCCAGCACCAATCTGTTTTGGACTCCAATGTCCTAAGCTGCTCTCATTTCACAATCTGTTGGTGTTAAATCCTTTCCATTCTCCCCACAGGCTCCTGCTCCTGGTTTCCTCTGCAGTGTTAATATCTCTAGGTATAAAGGCAGGGTCTCATGGGACAGAAGAGCAGTTTGTTTCTCATCCCCATGTCATGAACAGTGAGACAGCCACTGGTGTCAACATGGAGCACTGCGCATTCATTTAACAGGAATCATCCTGGTTTTGTACACTTGCAGCATCTTGAGCTCCTGCTCTCTCCTGACTGGGGAATGAGGGGAAGGGGGTAAAGAGGAGGGGAAGATCATGTGAGGTGTAACTCAGAAGTACCACAGGGTTTCAACCTTTTGAGATTCCCAAGAATTCGTCAAGAGCCAAAGCATTTCACTTCAAACAGCTGGCAACTGGTGGGAACTACTGATGAAAAGCCAGCACCTCTAACCTGTCTCTGCATCACCCCGCACAAGACACAGGACCTGCTCTGCTCCCAGGAGAGCCACCCACCTGCCCTGGGGCTCGGAAAAATAAAACTGCTTCCTGTACAAGGTGAAACACACCCTGAGGGCTGCTTGTGTTGCATACAGAGCAGAGACTCACAGAGAACTGACTCTCAAAAAATCTGGATGTAGAATAAAAAGAGCGCTCTAGTCAGGCCCTCAAACAGCCCCTATCTGCTGGGCCATGGACCTGGGACCACAGGGAGAGAGGAAGAGGAGATGAAGTGTTTCTGCTTCATGGGGACATCCATCATTGGTACCTCAGGCATTCCACCAAGGTTCCTGTGTGCACAATGCCACAACACTACAGTCCACAGCCACAGCCATGGGACAAGCATCAAACCAACGCCAGCATCGTTTTTAGATGTACAGTTTGGGCATCTAGACCTCTTCCTGCAGGAGCTGGTATCTAATAGCTGCTACTTCAGGATTTTCAAGGACTGGTCTACCACTCTGGTGTTTGGGAAGCAGCCCTAAAGAACAGCATATTGAGATCTCTCTCTGCTTCCTAGAGTTAACAGACCCCTTTAAAGCTAACCATTATGGTAATGGGGTGTTTTTTCTAATCACACTTGGACAGACCCTCACAGAGTTGAATTTCATGAGAGCTGTACTAAAGTGAGTGGCTTCCTCCCATCAAAGACAGAAACAGGAGGCCTGGGCACTACTGACACGCAGAGATGCTTGCTGAGACCCCAAAGCCAGCTTTGCTGAGTCACCCAGCACATTCTCTCACAGCATTCCCTAATCTCATTAGAAGCCCAAGGAAGATAGACTTGCAATTAGCTGCTTCCCATAATCTCCTCGTGCCAACTCAGAGAAGGGTATGATGGAGGCTCAGGCATGGTTTGCTAGCTAGCAAAGCAAGACCATCATCTGAGACACAGAGAGAAGTCATGCCCAGGAAAAGTGCTTATTGCAGTCTCTCCAACTTTCTTCTGGCATTTTTCAAGCCAAACTGGGGCTTGAATGAAAATAACTTTTCCTGCCTCTGCTGCTCTGGAAAAAACACAGACCAGACTACAAACTGAAGGCCCACAAAATGTTAATGCAAAGCTTCTTTAAAAATTAGTTTTAAAAGGTGCTTTAGTTCTCCATTTCTTCCCTCCAACCACCTTCCCCATTCAGCTCCTTACCCTCACACACACCCTACCCTTTCCTTCCCCAAACTCCTTTGTTCAACAGCAACAAAACACCAAAAAAACCAGAAAAGCACCCACAGGAAAACGCTGTCCTACTCTATCTGTCCTTAATTTCCCCCCTAGCTTTGCCTCTCTGCAGCCTTCTTCTAAAGCAGCCCACTGGACAGTGGGGCTGCAGAAGGACCACCCCAACCTGCAAACCAGGATAGAGGTATTGGAAAGGCTGAACCCAGCCTCATGGGGACCAGGGCTGCTTGGGGATGGGACAGAGGAACAGGGCAGCATCACCACTCCTGATCCCTCCATCTTGACTCTTGCACCATGAAGTTGTTCTTTTGGGGCCCCCATTCCCATACAGCAGCTTTATGGACTCAGGAAAGAATTGCACCATCCTGCTTTTATTCAGTCCTCTTTTTAAGTGACTTCTCAGGCACAGTGAGCTCTCTAAGACCTCTGCCCCAGCACTTCAGCAAGTTTCTCTTTCATTCTGTTAAATCAGTGTGTGACCTTGAGAGGCACACTACATCCCCTCTGTCCTGCTGCAGTGGGTGCACCAGGCTGTGTACTTGTGTACCCTGTCAGCTGTCACACCTCTCAGTGATGCCTTGCAGTGTCCAGAGACAGGCTGCCCTGGGGCTGAGAGCTCCCATGCCCACCAGGAGCAGGACCAATGGGATTTCAAGGACTCACAACAGATGAGAGCCAGGTCTGCCTGTGCCTGGGAAAGCACCCTTGCATCATCCATCTGTATCACCTCCAGCATCTCCCAGCTTCCAAGGAAGGCAATACCAATTAATCTAACCCCAAAACATCATGGATTTGTATTCAGGCAGATGGACCTACCCCGAGGAGGACAAGGTGATTATGAAGCCATTTAAAAGGAGTGACCCAAAGGGAGAAACTGAGCCAGCCTGGACCATGACACAATTATCTCCATAGTGATTCAGGCTGCTATCAGCACCCTTAGCATCCAACAAAAGACTTTTCCTCACCAAGGAGCCCTTCTAGCAGAGCAGGGAGCAGGTGCCTGGCATCCCAACAGCCGTGACTTATCTGTGAGGTGTGATGGTGCTACCAGGAGCAGCAAAAATAAAAGAACTTCTACTGCCAGAAGAAATCTCCATCAACTTCCACAAGAAGCAATCTCTGGAGAAGGAGCAAGGCTCTCGCTCTTGTCCCTGCACAGCTGGGACCACAGGAGTTACCCGCAGGACTTCTCCAACCCTCCTTACATCACTCAGAGAAATGCCGTATCCAGCAGTGCGAGCTGAGGATGCAGGAGACAGAAGTTTGCTGAAGATACAGATGCTATAAGCTGTTCCGGCAGGCTGTGCCAAGTCTCATTCTTCATGTAAGAGAGCTCCCTCTAGGTCAAACACTCGGGTATTTCAGAGCCACCGCTCGTTTTGGAGCCCATGCTCTGCCCTGATGCTTCTATCTCTGGAGAAGTGTCCATCAGTCAGAAAGCTCACAGGTACCCCAGAAAATGTGGGGTTTGCTTTCTGCTTGCAAACCGACCCATCTGCTGCAGGCATTGACCACCCACACTCTGTGTGCATGTGCACACGTGTGGGTGATGCATGTGCCCTCACGTGCGCACATCACCACAAGTCCTCGGCATTTCACCCATCAGAGCAACTCTGATCCCTGGAAGTATTTGAAAGACATGTAGATGTGGCACTTGGGGACATGGTTTAGTGGTAGACATGGCAGTGCTGGGTTAATGGTTGGATTTGATAATCTTAGAGGTCTTTTCCAACCTAAATGATTCTATGACTCTCTGATTCCGGTATGTTCAGCTGGAGCTATGCCAGGGAAGGAACCAACCCGTGATTTCTCCAGCCCCAAATGCAATCTTTATCCTGCTTTGAAACACTGATGAATTATTCCACAAACTGATGAGCAGGGGAGTTCAGCAGAGGCTTTTGAATTCACAGAACTAGAAAAATCAGATGGAAAAGACTTAATGCTGGAAATGCAGGGCCGTTCCCTGCAGTGGGATCCCAGGAGCTTTGCACAAACTAGTTTTAAACCTTCAAGTCTTTAATACAACTTCCTGCTTTATTTTTATTTTACCTAGACTGGTATTTACTAATAAATATGTAGCTGGCTGTATACAGAACAGCAGGTAGCTCCCATTTACAGCTGGATATAACTGACTGCAGCATTCAACACCCTCACTCTGCTATGCAGTATAATACTCACAATAAAACACACACCGTATTTGCAACTGTGTCCATGCCACTATTCTGGTACGTGACACACATTAAGAAACATATTCAGAACATAGAAAAGAATTTACCATTTACATAAAAAAGATGCGCTGGGATTTTCAATAAGTTCCAGCATAATACAGTATCATTTTTATATCTTGTCTGCTCCCTTGGTCTTGCTGATTTAATACATCTTTTCTCTTTATAACCATAAACCTATAGGTTGTATATAGATTTTCTTAAACATAATATACAGTGCCAGTGCATATTTATAAAAACTTTACCATAGAAATGTAAGAATTGTCAGAATGACTTAGTCCAAGGGCCATCCAGGCCAATATCCTGTCTCCAACAGTTTTTTCCATTAATATGGATTAGGCAGACAACACAGTTTACTACAACCTTGTTTTATAACCACGTTAGTGATAATAATACTGCCTTGTGTATAAATGCTTATAGAACACAGTACACAGGGAAACAGCATTGTTCTCATGGGGCAGGGAGGGAAACTGAGGCAGGAGAGATGGTCATTTTTCATACATGTAAAAAGATATTATATGTACATGTATATATATATACACATTAAAAAACTTGGTGATTTTATATAATGAGGAGCCATCTAGAGCCCTGTACAGCAGCAGTACCCAGTCCAGCCCCTGCATCCCACCATGCAGCCCTGCCTGGCACCTAAAGACACACCACAAGCCTGGGGGATGTTGCCCTGGGAAGAGTTAATGGTGGAGGTCTCAAATCCAAGCGCTGCAGGTGTCTGCTTTTAATTCTTTGCTGCTCTTCTCCCAAACAGCCCAAGGATTTCCATCCTCCCTCTTTCTCTTTTACAAATGAGTGTTTAACATAAGAAGAGAGGCAAGAGGAGCCGGGGCAGATGGGAGATCTCCTACAGCCCTTTCTAGGCAACCTGAGCAGGCGGGAAAAGGCAGCTGGCTGGAGCCCAGCATGAGAGCAGGGACCATGGGATGTGTCTTCTCACATCTGGTTAAGTACTGCTAAACCCTCTGATGAGCTGCCTAATTATTACAACACTTCTGCTGAAAAATTAACGTGCTTGGCCTGCTGCACTAGGGCAGAAAGGGTAGGAAAGCAGCTGTCAGGATGCAGGCAGCAATGGCAGCACCAAGGAAAGAGGTTTGCAGCACAAGAACACAAGAGAAGGGCAGGGAAGCTCTGCCTGCAGGGATCCTGCTGAGAAAACAGCCTCCTCCCTGCTTTTTTTGCTGCACGGCCCCCAGGAGAGAACAGTGCCAACAGAGTTGTTAATATAGCAAGAACAGCCCTTGCAAATAGCCCACCAGTGATGCCCTGCCTACCAAAATCAACAGAACAACCTGCCAGCAACCCCAAACATAGATGATTATCCTGAAAACCCAACAGCAGGGCTAGGAACAGGACCTGGGGCACTGAGGTCCCATTCACCTGGCCTCTGCTCACCTTTCCTTCTTGCTGAGCCCTCATTTCAGTCACTTCTACAAAATCCAAGTGTGGCACTTTATTTCTGTAGGCCTCTATAGGTCCTGTAGGCAGCACTGGCAGCATCATTCATATGCGCATCTCCCTGCCAAAACCAGTTTAAAAGGGCTGCAGAGAAGACACCAAGGACTGCTCCCCCAGCACAGCCAGCTCCATGTCACGTTAGTGGGTAAGCTGCTTTCTGCTAGCGCTGTGGTGGGATTAATCTCTCTCCCCAGACAAAAAGGTGGGCTTATTTCCCAAGAGGTGTCCAAGTACACCCAGAGAGCTCAGCGAAAGCTGCAGCCTGCTGGGTGCCTTTTACCCACAGACATTTGATGAAATTAATGACACAAAAGTAAGTATAAAGGCTAAGACAAATAGAACTGGCAACAACTTGAACCTTTGGCCTGTCCTTTGAAAGTCTCTGGCAAGTCTCAAATCTTCTTGATCTGCTCACTAAAGGGATGACTGTCCCACAATTATTTTCCAAGCATTTGTTGGCAAGTTGTAGGAGGAAAAAGGCATTTCACTGAAGCTGTTAGTACAAAAGCTCAGCTCCAGCCAGGGCCCTGGACTCCACTTCAAATTATAATATTTTAAGTACCTGAAAATAAATATTTTGTCAGCTGCTGAGAATTAAGAAGTAGCTTCGACCTTTCAGAGAGGGGAACCCTGCAGAGAGTGCGAGCCTCAGAGAGTTAGCTGCAAAACAAGCTCTGCCCAAGCCATTCAACCTGTCTAGCACACACAGCCTCCCCTCCCACGTTCCCAGCTCCTTGCAAGCTGCCCGGAGCCTCTCGGGCATGATGGGCTCTCCTGCACTCAGCAGCTCGGTCCCAGCCAGGAAGTGTGCTGACAAAAGACACTGGAGCAGCACTTGACTATACACTGGGTGCTATGAGTAAAATGAGCATCCTTGAGACAGCAGAGTGTCAGTGCTTCGTACTCAGAATCACCAGTCCAATCCCACATTGCTCACTGGTGCTGTAGTGTCATGTCATACCACTCACAGCCCCAAGAATTTTATCCACAAGGATTAAAAACACTCGCTTTAGTTTTATAACATCTAACCATGATCAAGCACCTGAATAGATGTACCCATCACCTCTCAGACCTCTGAGCCACAGTGGACACTGTTCATGCTCCAGAGATGGAAAAAGGAACCCGCACAAAGCAGAAGATCTCTGTTTTTCCAGCAGAGCTCAAGGAGTTAAATCCCTCTCCCTTCCCCCCCAATCTTTCTGCCTTTGGCCTTTAGATCAGCCCTGGTTGCCAATGAGGACTCATCGAAACACCACCAGGCTGGGCCTGTCAGGAAGGAAACCAGCGCGTCCAGAGTTTTGTTGTTCTAAAGACTTTTTTTTTAAATTTTATTTTACTGCTCAGGAAGGAAGCCAGAGCTTGCGCTTCGACTCCAAGAATGTTGATTACTCATCCTTCCCTGCATTATTTCTTTTATCTCTCACTTTTATCTACCTTACTCCAAATTCTTCCCCCCAATTCTTTCTCTACCATTCCTAGCCACTGCTTTCAGCTGTTCATCCAAGTTTCATTTAAAAAAAAAAATATCTTTTGCAACTGTTTCTTCAGAAGAAAATCCCAATTATCATGTTTATTAAACCAGCCTCCATCCCTCCCACACACAGCCTTTTCAGTCTGGGTACCATGGTTATAACTAGAGTTCTAGGGCCCAAGCACCTCCAAAACATGAACACAACCACCCTCAGCAGGCGAATATCATAACTCCTGCTTTAAAGACAGGTGATGAGAATTTACTCTGCTTGTCCAAGGTCAATAGAGTCCACAGCACAAGCACAACTGATGTTCAGGGCTTTGCCCAGGCAGCCCTTCCCTCTTCCTGCTCCGCATGGCACGCTTAGCTCTGCCAATAAACATGTCCTTCATCTTCAATACCCTCCCCTAGTCAGGTCAGAAATATGCAACAAAAGTAAAAGAATTGGTATGTGACAAGTTGATGCCACATTTCCCTAGATGCAGAAAAAATGTGGGTCCTGGATCACCCAAACATCAGCGAGCCACCTGAGTACATAGCAGAGAGACTATCAGCAAGTGGTGTCTAACTGCCTTCTCCTCCCAGGCTCTGCAAAATCCATCACACCACCCGGGGGTTTCCTTTTCTTCTTTGCCCAGGTGCAGCTAACAACCCAGACACAACTGGCAACATCTGGGAGAACACACACCCAGATGTTTCTCATTGACATCATAACCTTCCCCAGCCTTTCCCAGCACGTGCCCACTCCCTGGGGTAGGTGTCTGGGTGGAAGATGTGCAAGCTCAAAGGCAGACTGGGTCCTCACAGTCTTCCTGAGGAGATGACAAAAGGCAAAGCATTTCTTTTTAGTTTAAGGTCTCTTCTTCTTGAGATGTGCAGTAAACCTGGGCCTAATCTGGACCACATCATACATAGCTTCCCCAAGGCTCCCACACCCATGACATCTCTATTCCATGCAAGTGAGGCCAATTCAAGTTCTCCCTGCCCAGCTCTGTCTTGCTCTAACACAATCCTCCCCTGTTTCCACAGTTAACGCATTGTTTTCATTTTAAGAGGGGAAAATAATGAGATGGTGGGAACATTACTTCTGGCTAATGGAGACAGAGATCTGCAGACTTTCATGGCTTACTTTTTCCAGTATATCCTAGTCCTCATCCAAATATCATCACACTTATTTCAGTCCAGGACCCAGTGTGGGACTAGACACAACACATTGGCCAAATTAAGACAGAAATAACTTGTAGCATTTTTCTACTTCACACTCTCTCGAACACCTCTTGCTGACATTAAATTTCTGGTCCGCAGGCTCCTTGCTTCCTGCACTACTGAACCTCCCAATGCCTTCAACACAACTTCCTTGAACATGTTAGCCCCAAATCTCAGGCTGCCCATCACTTCCCCTCTCCTGTAATTAGAACAACTCTTTGAGAGCAACACTTCTGTGCATGAACCCAAATATGCAGAAAGGAAAGAGTAGCACAAACAGTGGCAATCAGTCCTCAGGAGCAGAGCTGGCAGGAGCAACACCAGCCGTCCTGTACAGGCTGTGTGCTGAGCAAAGTGCAAATCCGAGGGCGAAGAAACAGGGTTATAAGAGTATGGCTGTCCATTCTCCCCTCCTCCCATCTAAGGGGCACCTCAGTGATGTATGAATTCACTCAGGCTGGCAACTTTTTGATTGTAGCCATTAAGTGCCTCTGTTTGTGCTCTCCTCAGGGTTACCCAGGTCACTGATTGCTCCTTCATCTCCCCAGTAAAAAAAAAAGCCAATGGTCAAACTGCCTCCTCAGGGAGGCTAAAGACAGGTGCTCAGCAGGTAAAAGCTGTCACCCTGGCTAAGGACTTTGCTGGACGCTTATCTCCCACCTATAGTACTGGAAACGTGAAGTGAGGCTGGTTTGCGACGAGGAGAATAAACAAGAGAAGGAAGAGAGCTTCTGCAGCTCCCTCCATTGGTGCTGCAGCATTTGAATCCCTCTGACCTGTGCTGATACTCAACACCCAGGATTTCCACCCATCCATGGCCATCAGGACCTCACAAGATCCTTCACACTGCAAACAGCAACAAGGAGACAAGGTTCCCTCCAGACTGCATGGGCCAAAGGTTGGGCTGGGTGCGGAGCAGCTCTACTGCGGCACAGCCAGGCCACCCTGATAAGGCTTTCACTCACTCAGGCTGACGCACAGCACTCGGGGTGTCACTCACCCCCAGGGAGACCTCCTCCTCTCTCTCTCACAAACACCCTTGCATCGCCTCCTGCACAGTACGGGGACTCAAGCAGGGCCTCCAGCAGGAAATTTTCTGGAGTGTCCCCCAAAACAGGGCTGGAACAGAAAACTCCAGAAGAAACCTTCAATAATGGAAGCCAGGTTGAAGGACAAAGCAGAGCTGCAATCAGGTACCAGGTCTTTTCCCATCCCAGCTCAACCGCCAAGGCAGACTCTGCAATGAGGAATGATTATCCTATGCCTCCTTATAGTGAGGGTTGTTACAGGAGACAATTTCACATTCTAAATGGCTTTGCAAGTTGTTTCCTAAAGTGTAAGGAAACAATATAAAAATCAGATGAAAAGGTTGAGTCTCCTTTAATTAAAGAAATCTTAATTTAAACCAAAGGACCAAAAATCGCAACAGGAAGAAATGGGTCTGTCAGAGCAGTCCCCTGAGTTTCACTTTTTGCTCTGTTTACAAAACCAATTGCTTTTGGGGAGGCTGTCACATGGAACCTTCACCCCCCCGCCCCGCTCGCCCCGGCACTGCCTGGTTTAGTTTCCACACACGAGCCATGAAGCTCTCACCTGCCTCCCAAGGAACAAGTCCATGCTTGGGAAGCCAGCTGTGCCAGCCAACCCTGCAACTGCAGCTGGATGTGTCCAGTCACCCTCACACTGCCCGGGGTATGGCACTGCACATCTGGAAAGCCCAGGTAAGGCTGCAGGACTGCGACAGCAAAAAGGTCATACGCAAAAGCTCTTGGGTCTTTCCACATAAAAAACTTAATGCTGTTACACTGGTGAGAGGCAGTTCCTCAGAATCAGTGCTGCTAGGGGAAAACAAGCACACAGTTTCCAGCTCTTCCTTTCAGGGGTATCCAGAAACACTTGGTGCCTTCCTTTTCCCACTGAAGATCAGCCCAGTATTCACAAAAAAAAAAAAAAGGTACACAACAACATTCTTGCTTTGCAGTTCAGGGAGAAAGCTGTTCTCAGTCTCGAGTAAGCACAAAAGGACAGTTTTACAACAATACTGATTAGAAACTATGTCCCAAGTGAGGAAAAATAGAGTGGGAGTGTTCCCCACCTGAACTCCATGAGCAGTTTTGCTGCCACTAGGACTTCTGCGTTTAAAGACAATAAATCTCCTTGCCTCACTCCTCCCCAACATTGCTTTTCCCACTCTTGTGTTGCTCAGGGCACTGCTGCAATTCAAGACACCAGCAAATGGTCAAAGGAAAGGAGAAAGTGATGGCTAAGAACTCCCAGCTTATCACAACCACCATCCATGTTTTTAAACAACAGGACAAAGAAGAAGAGGACAGAAACAGATAGTATCAAACCCAGCAGCACTTCTGCAGCCAGAGCCTTCATTGACTTGAGGGCTGGGTCCCAGAGAAGGGCTGCCAATCCAGCCAGCAAATACCCAGTACCCTAGCAGCATCAGGAAAACAATTCAGCACGAAGTTGTAAAACAATCTGAATTCAGGGTGATGAATTTGCCCCATATGTCTGTAACCTGTGAGTTTCTATACTCAGGCCAGCAGAGCCAACCAGGCAAACAGTGAGGTTGCATGAAAGGGGAGAAAGACACACAAACAGTTTACATTTGCAGATCTACAAAAATACATGTGCCCTTTTTCAGAGGATGCTGTATAGAAGCTGATCCCACATTAAATTTCCCAAATAGAAATCCATTATTTCTGAATAATTTCATTTGCTTTGCATAGTTGAAGGAGGTCCTCAGAAATACCTAAATCTACTATTCCATCCTGAAGAAGAGGTGAAACATTCACAACCTATCAAGCACGTTGACACATGATAGAAGACCACCAGTGACATGAACCACGGGATAAAAATCATCGCAATTCGCTTCCAGTGGCTGCTTTTCTTGGAATATGATATTAAAAGAAAACAACTTTGCTCCCACTATGAATTTGCATTAGAAATCCATAATAAAAATAAAGCTTAATATTATACAAATGGGTACAGTTCTCTATAGTGCTCCTGATGCAGATTAAGGTTAGACAGATTTTAGATGACAGTTATTTACCTCAGTCTAACACCATGTAAGCACAAATGGAATTTATTTTATAGCTGCAGATATTAGCCAGAAAAAAAGAGATGAGAGGAAATCTTACAGTCTCACGTAAAATATAATTATGTCTGTTTTCTGCTCCTTGGAAGGCAAACAAAGAGGGAAAAATGAATCTGCTGCTAGCATTTAATGGGACTTGTCTAAATGATATCAAACAAATAACAACCAGCAGCCATTCACAAACACCTTCACTTCTATTTTTTTCACGGGGGAATTCCAGAAACATTAAGACCTCGTTGCCCTGAACACTTTCACTCCTACAGAGCAGGATTAGACCCATGCCTGTGTGTGTCTCTTTCCTTTCAGACCTTCAAAATATCAAAGAAAGAAAAATAAATCACAGAGGCACTAATGCTTATTCTCTCCCTCCTGAAATGTTCGCCCATTACCCCCTGCTTCTCCCAATTCCTGATGCAATCGCCACCAATCAACCAGGAAACTGTTGCTAACTCTTGAATTTTGCAAGTTAGCAAGTAAAATAATAAAACAATGTTTTAACTGTCAGAGATCCTGGCTCGCAAAGTGCACTTTGGTCATTTCCTTTAATAACTGTAGTTTAGCAGTAATGATTTATAATAGTTCATAATATTCTACTAACTGTACTATATTAATAATACTAATACTTTGCCCTTGCCTAGTGTCTTCTGTCAGAAGATATCAAAGCGGCACACGCCGCTGTGAGGGAGGTATCGCTACTCCCCCGTTAGGGATCGGGAAACGGTGACTCCAAGCCATGCCCGAGGTCAGGATTCCCGATCCCCAGCACAGCACGGCAGCCGCCAAGTCTGCCTGCACTCCTCCTGCCGCAGTTCTCTGACAGCAGTCGAGTCTGATCGATGGGACTGAAGATTTAATGTGATTCATTCCTTCTCGAAAAGCAAGGTTTGGCCAGCGGTTTGGGGGCCGCGGTTTTGATGGGAAATACCGAGCAAGGTGGGGGGGTTTGCCCTGCAATTGTACAATAAATACCCTCCTGCCAGCATCCAGACACACAGGGCAAAAGAGGAGCAATAAATATTTACTGCATCCATGCCCATCTCTCCAGCAGGAGACAGATAAATATAACATTTCGGTGTTGCTGAGCACTCCTAGGACAGTGGCTACGAGCCCTGACACCAGCTCCCGGGGAGCCCACAGAGGAAGAGAAAGGGCACGAGGCAGCGCTGGCACGGCCGAGGCGACACGGAGGCTGGCAGCGGCTGCGCGGGGAAACATTTTGGAGGAGAAAACGGCCCCAGCCCTCCCCCCTCAAACGATCAATTAAGAGCCATCCTTCTGCCAAGAGCGGGTGAGGACAGCAAATGAGGGCTGCGAGGAGCAGCGCCCGGCCGGGCTCTGCATGACAATTGATGGGAAGGGGAGGCCGGAGGGGCGGCGGGGGAGGCAGCCCCATCCCTCCTCTCACCATGGTGATTAGGTATTCCGAGTGCGCCAGATAGCACCAAATAACAGAAAGAGAAATATAAACTGGAGACCGACAGATCCAAGGCAGGCCAGATGGCCCTGCAGCCGGCAGGGGCTGCTCCCATCCAGCCCTTCCCCACTTTAACTGTTCAAACATTTCTTTATCCCGACAAGACAATTAAGCCGAACAGTATGGAAAGGAGTCTCGGCAACAGTTTGCAGAGGCAGAGAGAAGGCTGTTGCCAGAAAAGCAGGAAAAGGAGGCGATGGCTACTGCCCCAAGACCTCCCTCCATGCAGCAGACCGCACTCCACACACGGTGCGTTTTCGGTGGTGCAACAGGGATGGATGCATGGTCATCATCTATGCTACTGCCCATCTGCCTGCCCAGAAAATTTTCCTTCAGAAAATCCAGTGTTGCTCCTTTACTCCTCCTACATCACACAGGGCACTGCATGATGGAAAGCAAACATTCCACTCGATTTATTTCATTATTTCATTATTTCATAAGCAGAGTTAAGCTTGCAATTTGCCATGGTCATGACTGATTATTAGTAGCAACAAAGCATCACTTTACATTAGACCCCAAGTTTTACCAGCCTTGGAAGTGATGCATCCCAGCAGGAAGAGTTGCGAGCAGTGGATTTGTGCACATGTGCATTCCCTCTCCAACCCATTGTTCTGCCACAAAATATAAGAAAAAAACAAACCTTCTTCCCCCCAGCACATGTACATAAACACAAACAGAGCTCCCTACATAGGTGCCAGTCCATAAACACAAATCCCAACACACGTGTCTGAGCGAGTGATGACTGTACAAATAGCCCTCAGCCTGATTTCCAAAGCACCACGTTACTCAGGAATTCATGCTGTGGTCATCATCGCCCTGATGTCCATCACCTGAAGTGCAATTTACATTTGATCAATAATAAACCAGTTGTTTCAAAAGAAAAACTAACTCTGTGCTAGAGATCTTCTTTCAAATGCCAAAGTGGAACAAAGAGCTCACTAATACAGCTCCAACTTCTCTTCTGTAGAAAAGGAACCAGTTGCAGCACAAACTGTATTCAGATAACCAAGGTGAAATATGTTTATCAAAAACTAATAATAATCATCAAAATAATGTTAATAGATCCATCCCCCACTATACCCAGCAGACCCAAGGAATGAACAAGGATCCCAGCTTGCTCCCAACTCAAATGTTGGGCACACCAGGAGCTGGGCGAGAACCACCAGCAGGAGCAGGGAAGCAGACCTGGAGGGCCAGGCTCTGGCCAGAGGATGGAAACTGCATCAGTGGCCAGGATGTACAGGATCACCTTCACACATTGGTCTGTGCTCCACGAGAAGTCACAGGCAACACATGATGGAGACCAAGCAGCAGACAGCAATGGCATCTTTTGTAGTCCCAGGGAGGCTGGGGAGGTCCCTTCAGCATGGACCTTTGCCTGACACTTTGTGGGAAAGCAATGCCACAGTGACTAGATACAGAAGGCCACTGGGACAGATTTTATTAGAAGCAAAGAACAAAACCAGGAATCTTTTTTTTTCCTGATTTTAAAATAGGGCTATAGATCTCATTTGCAGAAAGGAACATGCCATTTATTTCCATTCCTTCTAGGAATCTCAATTATTGTATGCTTATTAAAGGAAACCCATAAAATATGTCTTCCAGTGTCTTTAACACATGCTTTACAAGAAGCTCCTAAACTTTAACAAATGGCATTATCTTTCTCAGTAAGCACCTAAGGGAATGGGCCTATCCAGTACATGGTACGTCTGCTCCTCCCTGGAAGGGCTCCACTTTTCTACGTGCTCCCTGTCCACTCCATCACTGGATGTCCTGAATACTCGCATTTTACAGCCGGAGACAACCTGTTTAAACACAGACATCTCAGCCCAATTTGCTGATTAATAAGGAGCACAATCCCAATCAAATGCACCCCAGGGGAGATGCTGTCCCTTCCTGGGATGCAGGGTATCGGTCCAAGCAACAAAAAAAAGGGAAAGGTGCACCCAAAAGGCTGTGCAATCCCTACTGCACAAACACGTATCTTATGGGGCCAAGTGCTAAGCTGGGGTACATCACCACAAATCCCAGATAATTTTACTTAATCCTGAATTTCCTGGAGGAAAAAATGCCTGAGTTTGATTCTCATTTTTGTTGCAAAGTATTTCAAGCATAAACCTATTTTTCAGGAAAATTAAAATTTAGTGCATTGAATTTTTTTTAAAAAAAAAAGAAAAAAGGGAAGTTTCATAGAAAATCACCATTTAAGCTATGGGGTAAAACAAATGTTTTAATGAGCTGTTCAAAAAAGGCTCCTGTGCAGTGGAACAGAAGACTACACAGAGCAATCACAATAATTCAGGTTCCATGTAACACAAACCCTTTCAGCAATCTGAAAAATACACCGAAACTGTTGAGCTCTTCAGATCTGAAAAGCACATGTTAGACGTGGGAAAGTGTTGCTGATCTAAGAAAATTTTACAATTTTTGCTCTCAGTTGTAGAAAAGCATTATTACATTTTTACCTTGAAGCTACAGCCACCTACCTGCAACAGATTCTCCATCAGGAGCACAAGTAGGCAGATTTTACAAAGGGTTATATATAGCAATTACACAAGGAATCCACAAAACTTTGCAGGGGCAACAAACCCCTAAAGTACACTTTTATACAGAAACTCCAAAAATATATATGCAAATGCTAATGCAAAATAGGATCACCATTATATCTGCAAACTGTGACCTCTCAAATTCCTCACTGTGAAGTTTTTCTTTTCTGATGGTCAACATCAAAGACCATTAGGATCCTCTAAACAGCTCCACTGCTCGCTCTCTCGGCCTCCAGCAAACACACCCATACGTGTGTATGCACACACCAAATAAACACGCCATGTTAATGGAGCGAAGTTTCCATGGTGCAGTATCTATATGTGATGGGAATATGATACAGAGTCAACAGACATATTAAGCGTACACCATCCTGATAGTTACAGGAGAATTTTAATATCAATGAAATATCAGGGATGTTGCCTTTGCTCAGCTCTACCATGCAGCAAAGCATCTTCCAAGAAATTTAACAACACGGGTAACAAAAATGACAGAATACTTTCCGCTTCTGCCCAAGTTTTCCAAGCTGCCTGCAAAGTTTTTATTCTGCTTCCTTTCCTCGGCAAGTCCCCTGCCACGGCACTGGCAGCGGCACAGGGAGCCCATGTCACCCTGCCTGCCTCTTGCACGCGCCTGTGCAAGCCCTGTCTGCTCCCAGGAAGGAGCAGACCCACATTCGGCACACGCTGTTGGCAGAGGCAAGGCACAGCAGTGGATGTAGATGCGTCTGTCTGTCCACAGCTGCTCTCCATGTGGTCTAATTCATTTAACAGATTTACTTCTTTAAATGGGGTATCTGACAGGATTTTGCCAGCAAGATCCATAGCAGCTGATGCACTCTAAATTCATTTAGCTAGCGGACCTGCTCCTCCGCCGCTATCTCCTGGAGTACTATTTTAAACAAGCTTCATTTTCACAGCCAGGCTATATTGGGAAAGGGCATCGACAAAGATGTCTCTGAGCCTTGCCATCTCACCTGCCTCTCCCACAGATAATTATATTACCAGCTTACACACATACACATCCACATGCACTCCCACCTACAGCCACTTCCCCTACAGACCCAAAAGGAGGGAGAGAAGACGCTGAACAACAAAAGGAGCTTACAAAAAGTAGCACTGCCGGGGGTGGATCAGAAGGAGGGGGGGAGATAGATAAGATATTATATTGGTACTGCAAGAAATACACAGCTTCTGCCTTCAGTGGGAATCGTCCTACCCTCGCAAACGCCGACATAAAAGACACACTTGCAGCATATTTCAAAACCAAAGAGCGATGGATTTACAAGGCAGGTTGATTTTATGATGACTTTTATTGAAAAGGTACGCTGGGTTTAGGCAGATGCCTTTTAGCGCCGGTAAGTTAGCACAGTGCCTAATTCAAGGAGACAGCCTGAGGAAGCAGCGCCGACAGGGGAGAGAGAGCCACAATGTCTCTATTACTCTCCTTGGTATCATAAAGGGGTGAAGAAAAATCATGTCTGAAAGGGAGAGGAACGAGCGGTGCAGCAGGTTTTTGTTTTTAAAAAAGTAGTAATAATAACAACAACAATAATAAAATTGATTTCTAGGAAGAAAATTCAACAGAACAAAGGAGCCCATGTGAAAAGCAAACCACTTGCTCCATGATCTACATGTCTGGGTTTACAGGAAAACTCTAATCATAAGTTAGCACTTGTCCTCAGGGTACCACACTCTGCATGGGTCTCTCCCCAGACCACACCCCAACATGGGTCACCTCCCAGCTCTGCAAACCTGGAAGCCTGCCCTTCATGAAGGACAGCTCTGGCCCTCTGTGTAGGCAACACCACAAGGGACAAGGTGAAGGGGGAACAGGGAGTTACAGTCATGAACAAGTGGACCGGATTCCTTCAGTCTGATCACTGGCCTGCAAAGGAGTACACCACCCTTCAATGGGCACCAAAGGCAGGGAACACTCAGAGAAAGCACATGATGCAACAGCTTATTGAACTGTAAGAACAATTTGGGTTTATGTCTTAAAGAGGGAGCTCAGTGGCCAGAAATATTCTTCAGTTAACCAGAGGAAAAGGTACTTTTGTCCTAACCTGAGGCACAAATCCTGACAGTGATGCATTCGCTATAAGAATGGTGTGCATGAAGAAAAGGTCGGAAAGAAACACCTGAAGAAGCAGGATGCACATGCTTGCCGCAAGCTTTGGCAAAGTTTCTGGCTATGCACTCCAGCTGCATCCCTGTTTACACACATACATGTACCAGCACCTATTGTCTCACACTGGGGGATGGACAGCTTTCTGCATGGTCAACATCACCTCTCCAGCTGAGTGCTGGAAGCAGAGCTTCCTTCAAGAGCATCTCACCTTAAAATCTGTCAATGTCCTTTCAGAAGAGACAAGGCAGTATTGCATGGCTGAGCTAGGCAGGCAGGAAAGGCTGCTTTGCCTCTTCTCCAGCAAGTACCACAGCACTGTGGGACAATCACCTGTTGAGTATCTCAATGAGGCACAACTAAAGAACCACCAACAAGTCAATGGAGGTACTTACATCTGTCACTTCGGTCTTCGGGACTGGATGAGGTCTCACGGTCAGAAATGAGGCCAGAAACGGCAAAGATCTTCTTTCCTGTATCATCAACTTTGAGGGAGCCAGGGGAGCTGGAGGGGAGCTGCGTGCCAAACTCATACTCCTTCCCATCAGTGTCCGAGAAGCGCAGATGGGGTGAGTCAGTGTCGTGGCAGTTTTTCAGGCGCTTGGCCGGCGTAAAGGCTGACTGGTAGCTCTCCCGGTCTTCAGTAGATGCAAAGGGGCGGAAAGCCCCAACGCCACTGTGGTTCAACATACTGATCGGGGTGCAGTCCAGGTTGGGGGGTGCAAACTGGGGGTGAAGGTGAAGCAAGGATGGAGGAAAGTCACGGTTTGCAAATGCTCCTGGCACCGCGCCTTGACGGTGATACATGGAGGCAAAAGTATATGAGCCATTGGTAAAGGGAATATGCACGTCCTTATCTGCTGACACGGGGACCCCAAAAGGCCTCGGTTGCTGACAGGGAATGGAAGCATCACGGCTGGCTTCGGCAGTGGAGGCAAGAACCATCAGTGCTGGAGAGGCCAGCGGGTTGGGGAGATAGGGTGAGTTCTCCATCTTGAACGCTGCCCGGTGTAAGTCCATCGGAGTCTCTTTCCTCAGCAGGATCACAAGCTGAATGATCTTCCCTGGAAGGAAAGCAAAGCGATGCCTGGGAATGGAGCGGGGAAAGTTACTGGAGCATCATCACCCTCTGAACACTGCAAGGAAACAGAAAAGGAAAGAAAACACAGCCAGTTAGGTTTCTGTACTCATCTCTCTGGGATGCTTCAGCAGCACAGTGGCCACATGTGTTACAAGCCACCGGCCGGAGACGCGCCACTGTTCTCATTCAAGAAAATCAATAGACAACTTCACACACTAGTGGAATCAGCTCTGGCCCTCCAGGTTAAAGGGTATCATCCAGTGCAGATGAATGAAAGGCAAACCAAACATAATAACATGCAGATTTAATAACACACTAATAAACAAGGTTCGGTCTAAAATTAACATAGTAACTCCAAATTATAATTGGAATTTTATATGGCGAGAGGCATGTACATGTAACTGCAATAAACTTCAGAAAGCCTCCACATAGGCACACTGCCACTTGCTTGGGAGGTGTAGAACCAACACAAAAGTATCCACTGCACACAGTTACCCAAATCAGCCACAGTACATGGCTATACTGTACACGATGCCGGAGACGTACATCACAGACAGGTATTTTCTCTCATTCTTACAGCATATATGGATATTTAAGTATTTGCACACACACAGAACTTGATACCATCCTATATATGTATACACACCATTGGAATGCAGGAATGTGACCGTGTCTGGGTGTGTGTGTGTAATACACAAACACCCACGCGTGCACACACTGCCCCTGTTAGCCAAAGGAGAAGAGACGTCCCCAGTAAAATGCCTGGCGTCTCTGGCAATATTTAAAATCATAATGGGTGCTTCTGCCATCTGATCTCTGCAAGCGTCTGCCTTTCGGGTCGGGGACAAGAGAGGATGGATCAGTAATTTTAGTTCCTAATGCACTCACTCTTAAGTAGATTTGTAAACTGCCCTGGATGTGCCATTAACATTTAGAGGAAAATGTTAACAAAATTTCTGCCTCACATCTTGCTGAGCCTCCCAGGTTGGCTGCAGCCATACAGCCAGCCACAACACCCTCCTAGGGTGAAAGAAGGGAAAATGCTGCTTTCTGTATCTCCCCCCCAGTTCACGGTGGCTTTTTGTGTTGTTATTTTCTCCCCCAATCAATCTCATGTCTTTTCTTTTAAGCTTCCGCCGCCTGCCATTCAGGCCCCACAACCCAGCTTAAAATACAAGGACTATAACTTTGAAACAATATACTAGCCGCTGGAGCTCAAAGGGCCAGAAAAATCATATAATAATAAAAAGCTGTTACAAATTGTGCCTCTTAAATCCAGAGGGTCAAACATCTCAAATAAAACTTAGTGAAAGA
>NW_008655478.1:36321-38988 GCF_000695815.1 Acanthisitta chloris
TTGTACTCCATGAATGAGGGAGCCTAGGTTAACAAAGTGTATGAAATCCAGTCTGGGGCTTTAATGCAGTTCAGTGATAGCATTTCCTCTCTGCCATCCTGTACCCAACCGCTTCACTGATTGTTATGAATTGTGAAGATGAGTGGACATCATCTCTCTGCTTCCTCATTTGGCACCCATCCTTACAGACATCATTGCTAAATTACCAGATTATGTATCTCGCATTAACGGATTTGCTCCCTTCCAAATTTTAAATAACTTTCTCGTTGAGTTCTCGCCACAGAGAGTGGGAGAGGGAGAGCAAGGGATGCCAAGGGCATTCTGGTCAGCTCTGCAATCCTGGGTACACTTGCTCTGCTGCTTCATGCGAGGCTGATCAAAAACTGGAGGTCAGGAATCTGCAGCCACTGGCAGATCTGGAATTGCTGGAGGCTTATGCAACATGTAAATATATATACGCACACATGACTATATATCTAAAGAGATGCATGCAAATAAGCCACTGTTCACTGTTCTTGGAAATAAACAATCATTAACATGGAAGTGAAACTGAGCAACCACAGGAAAACCTGGATTTCCAGGGGAAAAAAAAAAGCGACCACCTCTCCCTGCTTTTCTATTTTTACTTGTGCTTTCACCCCATTACGTTAAATGTATTTCATAAATTAGTAATCTGGCCGCAACACTTGACACTCCTGTAGGATACTGTGAATCACTATGGCCGTTTATTCGTTTGCAAACTTCATTACATCGGGAATAAATCAACACATTACAATATCTCAGCCAGCCAAATTTAATTTTTTTCCGCTCCCACTTCCTTTTTCGTTCTCTCTTGCTCCCTTCTCACCCAGCACCTCCCCACCCCCAGCAACACGGACAGATTAGGCTGTGGCGGACCAGTCATTATGAAAATCTATCGTTAATACACTCCCAATGTCAAAATGTCATAGATTTAAATACAGAACCCAAAAATAAGAAAACTAACTGACCTTCTTAATTAAAAAAATATGGATTGCAGGGTAATCAGCTGCAGGGAACATTTGGGTGCTGGGAAGGCAGTGGGCACAGGTGGAGTGAGGAGCTGCTACTTTTCTGCCTCTATGCTGATTTTTTTTAATTTAGCACCTCGCGCAAATCCAGATTAAAATAACTCCAGCTATTGATCCGAGCAGTGGAATTGACATTAATTTTAGTTCACTTCTCACTTTGCAAAGGGATCAATAGGAAGTAATAACAGCTGACATCCCCGCTGAAAGGAGGAGAAAAGACGGGCTAGAGACAGAAATCGAAAAGCAACCAAATAAATCAGCAGCTACTTTTCCACGGCATCAGACAAACTCCAAACAGATTGCAAAAAGTCTTTGTTGAATTAACTAAACAAGGAGTAGAGGGAGGTGGGGGTGGAGATAAATCTAGGAAGCTACATAAAGTGTCTACCAAGTATGAAGGTTAGACGGACAGACTGAAAACTAACTGATTTTTTTAATTATTATTTTTTTCATGGCTACCTATATACATAGCTATTGATTTTTTGAGCTACCCTGTTTAAGACATACACAAATAACCTGTGTAATCCTGTATGTTACTATAACAAGGCTAAACACGCCACAGCCAAGGAAAATTGAATCAACAGCCTTTAGCTCTGAACCATTAAAAAAAAAATCTCTCACCAAGGAACAAGTTGTAATCAGTTCTCCCTGGCTCAGTTTTGGTTCCTCTGCTTACCGAGGTTGTAGCACTGTGCTGCTTTAGTTAAGAGGAAAGTCTGATAAAAGTAGGAGAAGCCATGACAGAGCTGGATTTAGAAGGCATCACAAACACCCAGCAAGTAAGTGGAGAACAGAGCAGTGACCACTGGTTTTAAGCGTAAAACCCACTTGCTGATCAGCCTGCAAAGAAACACGTTCATATGCAAGCACATGCACACCCCATACACAGCCAGCAGATCTGCAGATCTTTTGCTAAATGTTACCCGGAGTTCCTATTACTAAATCACCTCTCTGCTATCGATTAAAATAAATAAAACACACCACTCTGGTTTCTACAACAGGTTGCATTTTTGTGGTCTCTCAACCATTTCCAAATGCCAGAGATTAAAATAATGGGGCAAATTAACGTCTTTCTCCCTCCAGAAACAAAGTTTTCTTGGGGAAAAAATTAATTAATTAACAAGCTATGGGGGAGAAAAAAGATTAAAACATTAGGAAATCCAGGAAAATTGATGATGCATGTAAATTAGAAAATACCCAGAAAAAAAATCACAATATCCATTTACATTAAAAAGTTTTTTCCCCATAAATGTCAAGTAGGAATTTAGAAATATGCTCTGCGCAGAAAAGCCAAAGATTATAAAACAAAATAATGCCAGCTGTTTGGGGATTTAAGTGCTCAAATGGATTATATATTTGAACCAAACTGGATTTCCAAAAATTCCTTATAAAAAACAAATGCAAGCTCGAAAGCCAACAAAGGAGAGCTCTCATCACTGGATTAAGATACAAAGGAAAAACAGTTAATTTTTTTTTCCCCCAATGCGTGAAATATGCCAACTGCAGCCGCACACCCGGACAGCTGCTGTGGAAACCGGTTTGAGGGGGAAAGGAAAAAAATTAGGAGAGCGCGGAGCGGAGGAGGCGGCGGCGGGGCCGGGCGAGCGGCCCCGGTCCC
>NW_008655479.1:0-770 GCF_000695815.1 Acanthisitta chloris
TTGTAACCTTTCGATAAAAGTCAGGTATGGTTCTTGAGGATCTTGTTTTATTGTAGAATACCTTTAGGTTGGCACTGATGTTGGCTACTTTTAGCAGAGCCTGCAGCCCAGTATCTCTTGCCGTGCCAGTACTAAAGGGTGTAATTGTGTTTGCAATTGGAGATTCTCTATTGGATGTACCCCCAAAAGCTGAGGTGCTCCCTCCCCAAAGCGCGGGTTGTCCTGAGGCACGTCGAGGTTATGCAGGGATTGCTCTTCAGCAAGCCACTGCCAGGCACTCTGAAACACTGAGTACTGCACAGGGGAGCAAAGCAGTTTTGTGATTTGCTTCACATCACAAGGGGTCATTTCTTCCGAAGCTAAAAAATTCAACATATTTGCCACTACCGGAGACCCCAAGCCATGCTTAGTGGTGAAGCACTCTGTAATCTCAGTTGTGCTTATTTTAGGCTACTCTAGCCTTTGCTATGTAGTTTAGTCATCAGTGTGAGGAAGGAAACTGTTGCTCATGCAGTGCCATGGTATGTATTTATCTGTATTAACTCTTGTATTTTTTTGTCCAATGAATACAAACTGTATTTTTACATTTAATATGTTGGAGTGAAGACTGATTTTAGGGTTTTTCAACTTCATCTGTTTCCAAAATTCTGCGGGTGCGTACGTGGGTACGGTAACTGACATCGGTTTTACAGTGAAAACATTATCCGGCGAATTAATAGAAGAACAATAGTTAGAGTCCCCTCTATTTACATTTTTAGATTCTATGCGCT
>NW_008655480.1:0-9981 GCF_000695815.1 Acanthisitta chloris
CAACATCTTGGCTTGTCCAGATTGGTGCTGGAGTCCCATTAGTGGGAAGGAATATCACACCCCTCCTGCCATAAGCTGGACCAGCTGGGAGGTAGAGACCCTGGTGCCATTCTCACACAGAGGAGGAAGCTGGGGACAGATGCCATCCTCTCCTCTTCCCCAAACCTCACCTCCAGCATCATCAGTCCAAGGCAGTACCTGTACATGGGCGATGTATTCATTCTAAGGACAGAACAGGGGAGCAGGGCACCCCTCACCCCCAACCTAGACTACCTGTCCTCCAGGCCAGCAGTGTCCAGAGGAACCTGTGGCAAAGCACATGGGTCACAAAGCTGAGAACAGGGCTCTGTGCCTCCAGCAAGCCAAATTAATGGGCTAGGCAGTGTTTGTCTCCAGTCTCTCACATCTTTCCTTGTTGCCCCAGGCTCCAGATTCTCACCACGACACAGAATGACAGAGCACGAGGACTTTGCAAACTTGGCTCAGTACTGGAACTCCTCCGACAATTACCAGTTCAGCCCTACCAGGGTCATTGTCCCTGTGGTCTTCTCCCTCATCTTCGTCCTGGGCACAGTAGGCAACAGCCTGGTGCTGGCTGTGCTGCTGCACAATGGGCAAATGGGCCACAACACCACCAACCTCTTCATCCTCAACCTCAGCCTGGCCGACTTCTTCTTCATCGTCTTCTGTGTGCCTTTCCAGGCCACCATCTACTCGCTCGAGGGATGGGTCTTTGGCTCCTTCATCTGCAAGGCTGTCCACTTCTTCATCTACCTCACCATGTATGCTAGCAGCTTCACTCTGGCCGCTGTCTCTGTGGACAGGTAACAATCTCCAGGTGCCCTTGGGCTGGGGAAGGAAAGCAGTCTGAGTGGGCTGTGAGGGCATGGGAAGATCATGGCACACCACTAGGCAGAGGGTTCAAGCCCCAGTGGTATCAGTCCATGCCATGAACAGGAGTCTGACACTTCAGCAATTCACCTACCTGGAGATGCCAGCATTCCCTGGCTGGAATGAGGGGGGTCATTCAGAATCCCTAACAAAAATATCCCAGTCCTCTGGGACTCCTATGGTTACACAGTTTGGCTGGTGTCACAATGAAGACCCAAGATAGTCTAAGCCTCTCTGGCCCAAGCTCAGGCACATAACCCACCCCACCATAACTGGAGAGAGGAGCCAGCCATGGCCAGGAGATGCATCCTTGCTAGAAAGAAAAAAAAAGCTATTTTACCCAGGACTGTATTTCCAAGAGGGTGTGAGATAAAATGTAGGGTCCTGCACAGGGACCTCCAGGAGAATGAAAGAAGTTTATGTGTCCAGGAGTTTATGTGTCCAGGCAGAGCTTGGCTGAAACCTCAGTGCTGGTTGCTTTTCTCTCCCCTCCAGGTACCTGGCCATCCGCTATCCGCTGCGCTCCCGGGAGCTGCGCACCCCCCACAATGCAGTGGCTGCCATGGCTGTGATCTGGGGCCTCTCCGTGGTCTTTGCTGGGCCCTACCTAAGCTACTATGACCTGATTGAGTGGGAGTCCAGCTACATCTGCATGCCTGTCTGGGAGGAGTGGAGACGTAAGGTCATGGACACCAGCACATTTGCCTTTGGCTATGTCATCCCAGTACTGGTCATCAGCCTCTCCTACACCAGGACCATCAAGTTCCTGTGGACAGCAGTGGACCCCCTGGAGGACATATCAGAGTCCAAGAAGGCCAAAAGGAAGGTAACCAAGATGATCATCATTGTAACCATCCTTTTCTGCCTGTGCTGGCTGCCCTACCACGTAGTCATCCTCCGATACCTCTATGGAGACTTCCCCTTCAACCAGGCCACCTACGCCTTCCGCCTGCTCTCCCACTGCATGGCCTATGCCAACTCCTGCCTCAACCCCATCGTCTATGCCCTGGTCTCCAAGCACTTCCGCAAGGGCTTCAAGAAGGTTTTCAGCTGCCTCTTGAGGAAAAAGCACCGCAACAAGGTGCATCTGGTGCACGCTGCCCACACTGTACCTGGATTTGAGGCAGGTTCCACTGAAGTGTCCCAGATGCATGAGGGGATTAACAGGTACGAGCTGAACCCAACCTCCATGGCAGCCACGGGTGGGTCCTCCAAGCCTCTTCGTGTTTCTTAGTGACCAAGCTCCATACCATCTGCCAGCTTGGCTGTGCCACCAGCTTCAGGCCACACTTTCCCACCAGGGTGAGAAGATGCTGGAAAGGCAAGCCAGAAACTGCTAAATGCTATTTCTGGCCTTGTTGTTCCTTCCTATTCCAAGCACCAACTGTTCTCCTGAGCCGTGTTCCCACCACACGCTGCATGCAAGGGATCCAGGCTTCCCCCTGATCCTCAAACCACCTGGACACCAAGACCTAAAGCTTCAGCTCCTCCATGGGTTATTATCCAGCAGAACTCCTCTGCTCTGCAGCCACACTGCTCTGGACACACTGATCAGTTGTCACAGAGTCCCTTCTGCCTCCCAGTGCCATCCCTGGCATGACTGGCTTCCACAGCAGGAAAGGCAAGGGAGAAAGACAGTGCAAATGTGGTGTGGGAAGTGCCCAGCACAGCCTGTGGGTGGCTGCAGGGATGGGTTTGGTGCTGGTGCATTTTTCTCCCAGTGACTGGGTCCTCCTCTAGGATGTGGGGCAGGCCATGTGCTCTCTGCATGTGGGGGATGTTGCTGCTGTACTAGACATGTCTTTCTAACCCAGAAATAAACAGACTTCCCTCATGCAGGAATAGTGGGGCCTGCAGTGGTCACCTGGGGTGGGGATGGGCTAACTCCCAAACCTCAGCAGGGCCTTTGTCCTAACTGGTATAAATCACAGTGCACCATGAAAACCAGCACTGAGCAAAGTCTCTGGCCCCAAACGTCAGCAGGGCCTTTGTCCTAACTGGTGTAAATCACAGTGCACCACGAAAACCAGCACTGAGCAAAGTCTCTGGAGCCTGGTAGTCCTTACTCCTTTCTGCACAGCCATCCTGACACAGGTCCCTCTGCAGGTCAGTACACAGCAGATAATCTTCTCCCAAGACAAATGACCTCGACTTGCCACAGCCAGGAGTCTAATGTCAAAGCATAAAAGCAGCTTTACCTGGTCACCACTTCAGAGGTCCTGTGGACAGGCAAGGAGCCAGAGGGCAGAGGCAGGGATGGACAGACAGTTCAGTTATGGTTCCTTCTGCCTGCATGGCACACTCTGAGGGGATCAAGGAGGCTCATTCTCCATGCTCTTCAGAGCATCTGAATCTCCTCCCAGGATCTAAGGATGCAGTTGATCCCATGGAGCTTCAGGAAGGGAAACTCATCTCCAGGGCTGATTAGGTACAAGTGAGTGCCTTCCTGCCATTGCTAAATCACAGGAGATCATAGAATCATAGCATATCTTCAGTTGGAAGGGACCTACAAGGATCATTGTGTTCAGTTCCCTGCTTCTTGTAGGACCACCTAAAACTAAACAGTGTTTAGGAAGAACCTTTTCCTAATGTCCAACCATAATATAGCTTCCTTCCTTCTCTTGTCCTGCCACTGGTCACCAGAGAGATAAGATCACCACCCCTCAGCCTGCCTTACACACTCAGGTCAATTCACACTTGAACTACACTTCAAATCATAAGCAAGCTCAGATAAAGGAAATGGAAAAACATGTTAATAGCCATTAGAGACCAAAAAAAAGGGATATAAAATGGTTAGGAAGAAAATAAACCAGGAGAATAACAAGCTCTGAGATTCAAAAGGCTGTTCCTAATGGTGGAGAACAGGCCATGAGTCACTTTAAGTTTGGCTGTTTGCTCTGACTGCTTTTCACTATTTTTATTTTCTAAAGATGACAGGCAGAACACCTGAAGTGAAAAGAGCTCCAAGAAGTACCTCTATTTTGGGAATTCTGATAGAAATCAAACTAGCTGCCTGCCAAAAACCATGGGGAAGTTGCAGCAAAGGCACAGCACAAAGGGGAGCTCCTACACATGGTGCCCCAAAGGGAAACATCACCAAGCTGGTTAGAACAGGGCTTGACCAGGTTCCTCATTTGTATTGATTCTCAGGACAGGTGGCTTAGTGTACCTGAGCTGCAGCCAGAACCACAGGGAACAAAACCATGGACAGGCCCCATGTGCCTGGGCCACTGACAGTTGTTCTCAAAACCTTCCCAGAATGGTCTCCTTCAGCTTTTCCATCAGTTTGGTTTTTAGTGCCTTTGTAAATCAAAGCCCATGGACTTCATCTTACTGACTAGAGGGGGAGAAAAGCTATCACCTCCACACTGCAGTAATGACCACTCTGTGTGAGGACTTCAGCTTCAAAACAATTATGAGGACAGAACAAAAAGAACCCCAGTTCAATTAACCTTCCCTCACTTACCAGACTTGCTTTTAGGTTTTTGCTTGTTCTGCCTCTCTCACTCTGCCACAAGACTAATAACACTCATCACACAGGCATTGCACAGTTTTTCTGCAGTGCCACAGCATCTGCCTGGTCACATATGGGTGCTGTCCTTGGCTCATGCAGTCACTCAGAATAATTTTCTACCTGAAATGCAAAGGGATATGCTGTCTCAAATCCATGTGCCCAAGAACACCACACACCACAGAGCAGCTTCCACCAGTGAGCCCTGGGACACAGAGGTCTCTCTGGCTACATGCTGGGAGAACACAACTCACTCTCCCCCTCCACAGCAGGCAGCTTTCTATGCACCAGGAAGAGACAGGGGTTAGAGCCTGGCAAGGGTGGGGAAAGTTTAAATCATAGATTACATTGTCCAGTAAATTTGAGAGATCCAAATCTGAGACCCCCCAAGCAGAGTGCACCCTGGACTCCAACAGACTCTGCAGTTGCTGCTTTCTGAAGGGCAGCAGTGGCACCCAGGAGAGGAAGGAGACTGCATTTGTCAGGTTATTCACAGATGTCTTACAGTGGTGAATAACCTGACAGATCTCATTTCTTCCTGATGTGCAGGAAGGTGAGCAATTTTCTTGAGCTTCTTTGTCATCCTGATCTATGTTCCTGAACAGGATGAATTCACTGTCACGAGCTTCTTTGTCATCTTTATCTACGTTCCTGAACAGGATGAATTCACTGTCATCCAGAGTTAACAGTAACACCCAAGATGTGCCCAGGCACTCAGACAGATGAGTACAGCACCCACTCCAACCCCAGTCCCAGCAATGAGCCACAGCAGAAGCAGGGTGACCCTGCTGTGGGAACTCACCTAAACATGGGGGTCAAATTTTGGTTGTCCTGGGGACAGAGCTCACATAGCTCTGTTATTACCTGGGGTTTCACCCCTGAACTGGCTGGAGCTCTCTGGTTTTGCTCTGTGTGTGATGGTTTGGGCAGACACACAGCGTTCTTCCCAGGTGAAAGACCATTTGCTTTCCCTGACTGATAGTGAATGGCTTGCAATTATCTTAATTACACCTCTCTCTCCTAATGCCAGGCAGAGAGCAGCACTAATTCAAGTGCACTGGCATAGACACGCACCAATATTTAGTTGTGTGGCTCAGACAGGGACCTGGCAGCACCTTAATCAGTGCAGTGGTGGCACAGTCAGGGAGATGTGAGCCCCAGAGAGCTCAGATGGGTCAGTAAGGATGTGAGCAGGCAGATGTCTCCCTCGAGCCTGTCTTCCACAGGGGCTGGGCTGCAGCCTCCATGCCTCCCTCTCCATCCGTGAGCAGGCAGATGTCTCCCTCCACAGGGGCTGGACTGCAGCCTCCATGCCTCCCTCTCCATCTGCCAATATATCCCATGTGTAAATGCTGTGACTGGAGAGCCTGTAGCATGACCTGGCATCAAAATAATATAGTCTGTGTTTCCAGACAGGTGTCACAATGCCTCCAGATGCCTTCAAGAGCAATGAGTATCAATCTAGGCAGAAATAATGGCTCCATCTGCTCTTACAGCAAGTCCATCCTTCCTTGCTGACCTAGAGCATTCAGCTTTCAGAGAGCAATAATTTCATTTGGATGAATAATCCTCTAAGTCAATGGAAAAAGGAGTTGTGCTGGGGATCCCAGGGTTGTTACTCTGCTTGACATTTCTGGCTGGACACACAATTTCTTTACAAACCTGCGTTCAGTGGGTGAATTGGGTTTAGTTTCAAGGCCCACATGAGACTGCCATATACAGACATCTTGCCCTCTGACCACCTCATTATAACTTCATCTTCATTAACATCAAGATGAGCAGGTGAGAGCTGGTCCCACATCTTCCACTGCCTCTGCCACCACCCGGGACTGAGCACAGGAGACACATTATCCTCAAAGGATAATGCCACCTCAACCCACCCATGCTCCTCTTCACCTCAGTAGCCACAGGTTCACATGGGACCTGCCCCTTCTTGCAAAGCCAGCAATAGTTAAGCTCATTCCTTGTGCTGGGACCTCCATACACCACTCTCCCTGCAAGACTGAGCCAAAAGCACCTTCTCAGCCCTACAGTCATGGACTGTGACTGCCTGAAGTTCACACCAACTTGCACTACTGCATCAATAAAGGGATCTAAATGGAGTCCACTGGACAGGCTACATTTGTGGGCTGGATGCTGGATCAGGCCCTCCCAGTGCAAGGCATGTATTTCAAGGGATATTTTAACACAAATTGTTTAGTGCACTCCAAAAGATTGATGCACTGCAGTCAGTTCATGCCAACAGCTTTGACATGAGAAATATTTTCCATTAGGGAATATTCTCCATTAGCACAATTACTTCACCCTGTGCTCAAGCTATGCCCTCAACTGTTATTGCCCAAAACCCAGAAACAAGACTCCTGTCAACAAGAGAGAGACCTCACAAATAGCAGCAGCAGGACCTAGAGGAAACACACAGGCCCCTGCCCCAGGCCCACGTGGAGCAGGCTGAAGGTTCTCCCATCTCACATTACCCTAGTACCTGTCAGTGGCATTGCCCCTGAGAAGCACCCACGGGATGTCTGAGCAAAGGGACTGCACCCCTCAGCACAACCCCACGCAGCAGGGACTCTGCTAGGGCAGCCAACTCCTGCCCCCAGCCTGGCACAGCCTGCCCCCTCGGACACAGGGATGGAGCTGGAGCAGTGTCTGCACGAGGCTGCAGAGAGACAGAGCTGTTTACAGATCTGCTAATATTAGAACATGACGTAGCTTGCTGCTAATGAAGTGTTCATCCTGACTTTGTGCTAGGCAGCGCAATCCTGGTCCTGTGTCCTGCACAGCTTCCTGCTCACAACACCTACCCACATCCTTCCAGCTCCTAATAATGACTCCCAGCTGGCTGTTGCCCCAGCCAGTAGCTAAATCTAGACTAAGTCGATCTTAGCTTAAATTTGTCTCACATTTGGTGCTGTTTTAAATGAAGCCACTTGCGTCTTATCCCTGAACATTTTAATAAGAAAGCTTTCCTGGAGAAAGAGGATTTTAAAGCAGAGGAGGAGTGAAATGCACAGTTAAAAAATAACATGAGTTTTTCCCCTGAGCCTTGACTCCATCATGAGCTGCTGCCCTTGTGCACCTTCCTCCTGTCACCACCACAGAGAAGGAGCAATCCCACTATACAGAGAGTCCCTTATGGGCACCAGATCAACAGAGGGAAATAACTGAAACAAAAATCAAATAATTGGGTTTTTTTTTCCAGGCTGCTTTACTGTTGGCTAAAAAAATACACAGTTCCACAGTCAGGAAAGAAGAACACCTGAGGAAACATGAAAAACCAAGGGGCAAGAAAACACTTGCAAACCAGATTGGTTAGAAGAGAAAATGAAAGCAGTTGCAAATGAACTCCCCAGCCAAAGTATAACAAATAACCAAAGCAAGAAAACTGTTAAGGGAAGGAAGGAGGTTGCCATAACCAACACAAGTACCTTGAGACAGTAGCAAAGACAGGACAGAAGAGGTAATAACTATTTCTGTTCCCTCTTGGCAAGTGGTAATAACATGCTGAACCACAGGGTGCTGAAACACTCCCAAGCAGTAACTAGACCTGGCAATCAACAGACACCCCAGAAACAGGCTCTAATTGTCAGAACCAGAAATCCTGCACCTACATTTTCTAGCAACTCTCAGGCCAGTCAACACTGACTTCTTGCATCTACATTTTCTAGTAACTCTCAGGCCAGTCAACACTGACTTCCAGTAAATCTTCACTCTTTGTAAAGTCTTGGGGCAGACAGGGAGATTTGCAAAAGGAACCAGGAGGACACAGGTAACTGCACAGCCATCAGCCTAATGCCAACTTAGGAAAAGAATGGAAAAGCTGACAAGGGATTATTCAACTAGTATGTCATGTGATGGTAGGACAGAGCTTTTACCAATGCCTTCTTATGGAAAATATCCACTTCCATTGAAAAATATCAAGTGACTTTGATGAAAGCTATTTCTATAACCCCACTGTGATTGGCACTGTCTACCAGAGCATCTCTGAATGCTTAACCCACCAGAACAATACCAAATCAGAATAATGCTCACTAAGTGGGTTAAAACCCCATTAACTACAGCCAGAAAGGGAGAATCATGGCTGAGCGAGCACCACTAGTGACGTGGGAGCCTTCATCACCCATTCTGGCTGGCAGGCTGGCAGAAAGCAAGCATTTGGCATTGAAACCCATCTGAATATTGCCTTGTTGTGCTAAGGGAAAAAGAGAAGCCCCATTTGCAGCCTGGGATCTCATGCCTAGCTAAGACTGGAAGCTGCACATCCCCAGGCTGGGGACAAAGTGTGCATTTCTTTTACCAGGCATAAGCACCATGGGGAGATGCAGAAAGATGCTGAGTGGTCAGGACCACCTCCCAAACTGGCTCCAGCAGTTTCAAGACAGTCTTTTCTTTATGATCACAAATCTCTCCATTTTCACTATCTGCTTAAGTTCTTTCTCATGTCTACTTGCACCTCTCTGTCCCCTTGGCAAATAAGTGCAGCATCTTGCCTCTTGCCCATTCAAGCTTTCAACCTCCCCAGCTAACTTTCCACTTGCCTGTAAGCCCCCTCAGACATTCAGCTGGCCCTGTGGGAAAACTCACCCAGCCACTGTCTCCTCTGACACTGCTGCTCTGTCCCAGCTCTCAGCAAGATGTGAGACAGCAACAAGACACAGACATCTCCATCCCTGGGCAATGAATCAGCACACGTGGCTGTTTTTCAGGAGAGTTATGGACCCTGCTGATAAGCTGAGAGGTAAAAGATTCATTTCCGCAGCTGACTGAAAATGCTTCTGACACCACGACCTGAGTGGTGCTGGAATTTGGCTCTAATTAGATTGCAGAGAGAGAAGTAGGGACACATGCTCTGTCCCACTGTTCACAGCAATCAGGACAAGCAAACCCATCCCCTGCAGAAAGCACAAGCAAACAGAACAAGCTCTGTCTCCCACCTCAAATACACCACATGGGCACCTGTGCTCCCCTGCACACCCACATGCTCCATGCTCCCAGGGTGCTGCAGGTGTGCAATGAGCCACAGAGAAGACAGCCAAGGGACAGGTTCTGTGTGCACCCTGTCACATCTCGGGCAGAGGAGACAAGCTTTTACCTCTGTGCAACACATCTTTATGACAGGCCATGAGAAATGTTAGGTGAGTCTCCATGACAAGTGCAGGGCACCTGGCTTTGAAGTGTTCCTATCCCCTGTGGCTTCAGCACAGGCCCTGGCTGGGGGAACGGAACATTAGTCTGTGGGTCCTTGTGTGTGCATGTGTCTCTTTATCAGACTGTGCTGGTTTGAGCTGAAGTAGAGTTAACATTCTTCACAGAGGCTAGTATGATGCTATGTTTGGGTTTTGTGCAGAACACAGAGTTGATAATGCAGAGATGTTTTTGTTATTGCTGAGCAGAGCTTACACAGAGTCAAGGCCTTTGCTGCTTTCCGTACTGCCACGCTGGGAAGGAAGTTGGGGATGCATGGGAGATTGGGAGGAGACACAGCTGGGACAGGTGACCCAAACTGACCAAAGGGATATTCCATACCATATGACATCATGCCCAGTATATAAGGTGGGAGGAAGAAGGAGGAAGGGGGG
>NW_008655480.1:10244-12738 GCF_000695815.1 Acanthisitta chloris
ATTCACTCCCCCATCCCGTTGGTGGGGGAGTGAGTGAGAGGCTGCATGGTTCTTGGCTGCTGCTGGGGTTAAACCACGACACAGACCTCTCCAGACACAGGCAGAACCTAAAGATTGCCCAAGCTTTTGAGGACTCAGCACCATACCCACATCAGCCTCACCTACTGTTCATGCCTCGCTGCAAGGACAGCAGGAGGACCAGCCAGCAATCCTTCCAGATCACTGGACAGCAACTAAATCTTACTCACTGAGGTCTGAGCCTCTCTGACAGAACCTCTGCCATGCCAAGTGTGCACCAAGAATCTTCACTGTTCCTCATCTTCACCTTTAACAAAAGAATAGCAGCAATATCACTAACACTGTGCCCAGAAACAGCCCCCTATCCATTTCACATGGGAGCTCCTAAGGTCTTGTTAATACTTCATAGTCCTTTTGAACATTCAGAATTTTATTGAGTCAGAGCTCTGTTTGGAAACAGGTGTGCTTTATTAAAACAGAAGGCAGCTGGGGCCTTTCAAAGCACAGAAGTAAGAAGTCAGTGTCTAGAGCTTTCCCTAGTACATGCTCTGTCAGAGCATACCTCACCCAAACAGACATTGCCTCTCACAGCTGCCCCAAAAACCTCCAGCCACCCCAGCACTCTTGGCAGGTGTTGCAGTGGGATTACCTCTTGAACCAACTCTTCTACTACTTTGACTCTGCCTTTGTGGCTTGCTGAAACACCAGTAGCTCCCTCCTGTCTAAGCCATGGATTGAGGATACAGCCCAGCACTGTCACATTCGGGCTGAGCACTCATGGATTCATGGATTTTGCCAGGATCAAGTGTCTGGAGGAAGAAAGCCAATACACATCTCATCCCCACACCTCTCCTTGTGACCCCAGTGGGCACAATCCTGCTGCTGGTTGCTGCTCCCTAGGAGCAGGGTACACCAGGCTCTTCCTAGCTCCAGTGCCAGTGACCCACATGCATTCTCCCCTGAACCTCACAGCTGATCACACAGCCCTGCCATGGCATCTCCACCCACTTGACTCATCTACAACAAGCAAGCAGGGCCAGTCTCCTGGAAAAGAGCAACCAGCTGAGGTTTCCCTCCCCATTGGCCCACCCTGGGAATGAAGAGCCAGGACCTGAAAATGGGGGATGCTAGAAAGAATAGCAGCTCTGCCAGAGCAAACACTGAGCCCTGGGCATGGACTCTGCTGAGCAAATCACCTTCAGAAGCAGGAGCCATGCATGAACCTCTCACCATCTCCTCCCTCCTGTTGAGGATCAGGAAGATGGGACCAGACAGGCGTGACATTGCGCTTCACTGTGAGTGTCAAACTAACTTATCTGCTGCCACTTCACATAAAAGAAGTGCTGTCAAGCCCATGGGGTGTGGGAGTAAAATCCTTGTTTCAGCTCCTAGGGTTGCTGTGAGAGGGCACACACTCCATCCAGGAGTCTGTGCCCAGGCAGTGCAGCTGCCAGCACTCAGCTTTGTGGCAGGCAGGGCCTCCTAACTGGCACTAGACCAGCACCATTTGAAGGTGCTAGGGTCCATCAGTGCTGGGCATTTTTTAAGCATCACCTCGTAAGGACACAGGAACAGGCAATTCCTAAACGTTGGAAGTCCGGCAGATGAGGCAGAAGGCCAGTCTGGCTGATCAAGAACCTACTTTTGAAGGCAAGGCAAAAAAAGGAAGGTGTATGCTCAGTGGAAGCAAGGTGAGGTGACATGGGAGGAATACAGAGATGCTGCTTGCTACTGAAGGGGAAAGTTCATACAGCCAAAGCTCAACTGGAGTTGAAGCTGGGTAGAACTTCGAGGGACAATAAAAAGAGTTTCTTCAAATACAGTAATCAGGACAGGCATTCCATTCTGCACACTCCTGCCCTCCAGAACTGAGGAAGACTATTTTCATCAGAAGATAACAACACACACTGGGTTGCATGTTCTATCCCTGCCAGCAGGAAGCTGAGTTGGAGAGGATGTGACAATATTGATCGAGCTGCACACACTTGTGTGAATAGGAGCCTCCTCCCCACACAGGGAGAGCTAAAGAGCACAGACAGTTAATAATGAGGGAGCTTATTAACTATAAAAATATTCTCTTCTGAGAAGCTGTTAATGGTGAGCAGCTCCACACATGCATAGTCACCTTCTAAGCAGAGAATGGTCTGGAACAGAGCAAGGGTTGGTAAATGCATCCCAGGGGCCATGACTGCAGCTAGCCATAAGGCTAATTGATTGGAATCAGTAACGAGTCTGCTGTTGCATCAGCCCACCCAGGCCTCTCCACCTTCATCACTCACACACATAGCCTCTATTGCTGCCTGCAGCCTGTGACATCACACACATCAGGCCAAGCACAGCACCAAGTGTTGAGCCCCCAGAGGAGGAGGCTGCAGCCCCCAGAGACCACTACCTTTCTCCCACTAAGGCAAAAGGCAACCCAGTATGCATCACCAAGAACAGTCACTCACCCGTGAGAGAGCAAAGAACCTCAGAC